>NC_084654.1:22197500-22452500 GCF_019802595.1 Syngnathoides biaculeatus | reverse complement strand
TGACACCCAAAACTCCCCCAAATAAAAAAAAAAAATATAAATATTTTTTTAAATTATTATTTATTTTATTTATTTATAACATTATTTAAATATCTATGCGTAAAGAAAATTGGCAGGTACGCGTGTGTCATGAATCTTATAATTTTGTATACATGATGGACATTTATTAGTAAATCAGGCCTAATGTCATTTTAATAAAAATTCAAAAACAACATTAGGAACTGAAGTGGTGCAGATCAATTTTATTTTGTGACCATATTCCAAATTTCATATATTTCCCCTCCAGACTTGACACCCAAAACTCCCCTAAAAGGAAAAAAATATATACATATATTTATATATATATATAAAGAAAATTGGCTAGTACGCGTGTGTCATGAATCTTATAATTTTGTATACATGATGGACATTTATTAGTAAATCAGGCCTAATGTTGTTTTATGTCTTTCAAAGATCAAGTGAGAGTTTTTAACTGTTTCAAGAAATCTCTGTCAGATTGATAGATTACGCCACAAGGTGGCGCATCTCGGTCAGAATTGGAAAAACATGTCTTGTCGGAGACTACGGCGGAATTCCACGTGACCAGAGAGAGCCAATCACAAGCTTCGGTTTTAGGAGGCGGAAATGAACGGGGAAGAAAATCTTTTGCGGCTATTTTTCAAATGTAATTAACATTTCTTTAAATAATAATAATAATAATAAACTCAGTAAGATTATAGTGACTTTTTTTTTTTCAATTAAAATGATTTTTTTTTTTTCCGGCAATACTGCTTGTGACTCCGGAGACCGAACCGGGGAAGAGAGGGCGCCCGGCCGCACGACCGGCCGGCCGGCCGGCTTGCACTGCGGCCGGCCGGCTCTCTGCGCTCGTGCTCGCCGCTGCTCTTCCTCTTCCAGCGAAAAAAAAAAAAAAAAAAAAAAACACGGGGAGCTGCACTGTTTCAAGCTCCCCTTTTCCCTGAATTGATTCTACTATTGGCCCGCTCGAAAAGCAGAGGGGTGTCCGCCCGCTTAAACTTGTTCCTCCACGGCTTCCCCACGCGTTCAAGCCACTCGCGTTTGACACACCTGTAGTCAAAATGTCGTATCCGCGACGTGTCTGCGTGTCGCGTTCGCGTGGGTGTACGACAGAGCAGGAAACGAGGGGAGCACGCTCCCTCGGGCTCCTCCCTGTGTGTACTCGAAAATGGTACATTCCACAATTTATTCCAGGGAAAGACTGACAGTTTTTTGGGTCATGAAGCAGCTGTTGAAGTCAGAGGTTCGCCCTCCCTCCGCCAGAATAAGGAAATAGTACGTTTACAGTTGGGGGGCGGAGGCCACGCCGTAGCCGCAAAATTTATACTTTATGCTTCAAATATTTGTTGTTATTTTTGTCAAAGAAATTGTCTGCGGTGGTTTAGTGGTGAACGTGTCTGCCTTGCAGTCATTAAATTCCAGGTTCGATTTACCTGTACACCTCTAACACGCATAAACTTTTTGTTTTTGTTTTTGATGTTTTTTTTTTTTTTGGGGGGGGGGGGGCGTTGTCAAACCCAATCGCGTAAAAATGAGGGGTGCCCACACATCAGTATTTCTTGCTTGATATACTCTATATATATTCGGGGGGGGGGGGCAGTGTTGGGAGTAACTAATGACATGTAACGAGATTACGCCATTTAATTACAAAAAAAAAAAGCAAAAATATGTAAATGTAATCCTTTACGTTCCTGGGAGAAAATGTGTTATTAAATTACGATCGCTCGTGGACATTTCAACGCTTGCGAATGTAGTTAAAATTTGAAATAAGTCTGCAAAAGTTCATCTTATTTTTCATCTCACTTTCAATGTAACACTTGTGATTGGCTCTCTGTGGTCATGTGACGTTCTACCGTCTCAAATGATACATCTTTTTCCAAAATATGACCTCAATGCGCCACATTGTGTGCATTTATACTATACCGGTACATGCATATAAAATATTCACGTTTGTTTTTCACCTGTATTTTGTTCGTGTGTGTGTGTTTTCATATTTGTACAGTTTTGTGCGTGCGCAACTAAGGCAAATTCTTGAAATTAGAAAAAAGTAAATTTTCCATTTCCGATTCTGCGGTTACTGTCAGTCTTTTCGTCCTTGCCTTCGCTCCCTTGGAGAGAAAAATGAGATTGCTAAAAGCCAAAGAAAAAGCAAAATGGACTTTAGTAATCACTGATGGTGTAGTGGCACACATGCCCGCCTTTGGTGCGGGCACCGTGGGATCGATTCCCGCTCAGTGATGGCGTCGATATCTACCCTGCGACCGACTGCCGACCACTTCGAAGCTAGCTGGGATAGCCTCCGGCTTTCTCGCAACCCTTGTGAGGATAAGCGGCTTAGAAAGAGGAGTCACTGATGGTGTAGTGGCACACACGCCCGCCTTTGGTGCGGGCACCGTGGGATCGATTCCCGCTCAGTGATGGCGTCGATATCTACCCTGCGACCGACTGCCGACCACTTCGAAGCTAGCTGGGATAGGCTCGGGCTTTCCGCAACCCTTGTGTGGATAGGCGGCTTGGATAATGACACGACTTTAGTAATTAACATGTAATACACTGTCAAGCTGGTGCTTTTGCTCGTACAAAATACGTGAAGCCGAACAGGATCCGTACCTCAGTCTGCGCGTGTATATACCTGCGCGTTCATGTGGGTGTGTGTGTTTTTGTGAACATAAAAATGTGTGTGCGTTCTCCCGCCATGCAGTCGCTTAATGGAGATCATGTGTGGAGTCAGCACACGAAAACATGCTAACCCCCAACTACACACATACAGTGTGTGCCTCTGTCAGCAAGTTAAGAACAACTCCTATGGGGGGGGGGGGGTCCACCACCAGTGTGTGCGCGCGTAAGGGGGGTCGGGGTCTATGTTTTCATATTTGTGTTCTTTTGTGTACGTGGTTGCACGTTTTTGTATTTGTTTTTTCACGCTTTTTCGTACTTGTGTGTGTGTGTGAGCGTGAATGTGGCAAACGCACTCAATCTCACTCCCAAACCTACTCAAATGTTCTTAAAAATGACAGTACAGTGAACGGTAAAATTTGGCAATCATTTTTCTTTTTTTAATTGTTTTTTTTTTTTTCGTCTTTTATCGGACCCGAGGTTCTTTCGTATGTGGATGTAAATCCAATGTGAGTCGCACTCGTCCTTGCCACAGTCTAAAACGCAATAAAACGTCACATTTTTATTTGATTTTGTGGTGTGAGCAACTGCATAAATAGATCGGATTTGCCCCCCCCCCCCCCAAAAAAAAAAAAAAAAAAACCCGCCGTGCCGTGTGACCGCAGCCCAAAGTCTCGTGAAAGTTCTGAAAGCGGCCGACGACCCGACTCACTTCGAGTCCTTCTCCCGAGTGCGAATGCCCAGGACGGAATGTCTGGATCCAATTTGACGCGCGCGCCGACGGACGTTTGTGTCGCGAGAGCCGCAAATCAAAAGAGTCTTTGTCGGGACCGCGTCGGCAAAAGCGAACCCGTCGGCGTCCGGACCCGAAAATGCGCGCGTGTGGTCCGACCTCCTTTTCATATCGCCGAATGAGACGGTGGATCAATATGGTATTACGCTCTTGATTTGTATTTTATTTTGATTTATTGTATTTATTCAGTAGTTCTTTTGTGCATTTATTTTATTTATTCCGTGCATTTATTTGGTTTATTCAATTGTTTTATTCATATTTATTCTATTTAGTATTTATTCTTTTATTTATTTTGTAACTTTTTTAATTCGTTATTGTGTTTATCAGATTTTTTTTTTTTTTTTTTTTTTTTTTTTTTTACAAATTTTGGTCCTTCCCTCTTTCTTTTAAAGCCAAGATGACTTTTATCGGTGCCGAAATCAATTCTCTCTCATTCCGATTCAGACGACCAACTTGAAACGTTTTAGCTAGAAAACGTTAGCTAACTCCTCCCGAGTAACCTCGACTGCGATCTACGATTCAAAGCGGTAAAATATTGACGGCCGGGTACGTAGACTACATCGCCGGAAGGAAGCGTATCGTTTACTGCAAGTGACGCGCTCGGAACCCAGTTGTGGAGAGCCGGGAGGGATTTTCTGGATTTTGGGGCGAACGGAAGCCGGTGGTCAACCGGCGCAATGTCGTGTCGCGATCGGAAGCTGATCCTCAAAAGGGTGTGCTCATTTCAAAGTAAATATATAACTGAATTCTGTCTGCAATCTGTGCGGCCCGGTACCAAATGTCTGGTCCGCGTACTGGTGGCTGAGGACCACTGCGCTGATTTTCTTCTTCCGCTTCTGCGTCTATCACGTTATGACGTTATACGTTTCACGTTATCATGTGGTGAATTACACGTTCATTTCATGTTACTACATAAGTCATTTCACATTACAACGTGACAGTTTCACGTTATAACATGAAATGAACCACGTTGTAACATGGAATTGATCACATTATAACATGAAACATGTCACGGTAAAACCCGAATATGTTCTACGTTGTAACCTGAAAAGTTGGCGTCATCTGGTTGCTCGAAGTGGACTCTCGTTGTGTGTTGCACAAAACATGGACTTGGTGAACTTTTTAAGGAGTCGCGGTGGACCCGAAGATTGCCTCTTATGCATGGAGCAAAAACATTTAAGTGAATCATTTCATAAAATGGATTTATTTAATATTTTCCACGTCATAACGTGAAACTAATCGCGTTATAACATAGAGCAAATTATAACGTGAAAGTTTCACACTATAACATGAAATGAATGACTTTATAATGTGAAACTTTTCACGCTATAGCATGAAATGATTCACACAATAACATGGACTTTACCACCTTATAACGTGAAAGATATCATGTTGTAACATGAAACATCCACATTATAACATGTAACATCGCACGTTATAACGTGATAGCGACTTTTTTTTTAGGCGTGGCAGCATTATGCTTCCTTAAATACACTTTCGTATGCAAGTGAATCATTTCTTATTTTCTACGTCATAATGTGAAATGAATATGTTATAACATGAAACAAATCATGTTATAAGGTAGAGCCTATCATGTTACAACGTGAAAGTTTTACACTGTAACATGAAATGAATTATAATGCGAAATTTCACGAAATGATTCACATTATAACGTGGACTTAACCACATTATAACATGAAACATATCACGTTATCATGTGATAGCAACCTTTTTTTTTGGTGTGGCAGCAATATGCTTCCATATTATTTATTTTCTATGTCCTAATGTGAAAGGATTCCACGTCATAACTTGAAACGAATCATGTTATAACGTAGAGCATATCGCATTATAACGTGGAGGTTTCACACTAACATGAAATTCATTACGTTATAACCTGAAAATTTTCACGTTGCAACATGAAATGGTTCACATTATACCGTGAAACATATCATGTTATAATGTGATAGCGACTTTTTTTGTTTACAATACGCTTCCGTATGTAAGTGAATCATTTCATGAAATGTATTATTTTCTGCATCAATCTATGTTATAAAGTAGTAGAGCATATCATGTTATAACGTGAAAGTTTCACACTATAACATGAAATGATTTCCATTATAATGTGGACTTAACCACATTATAACGTGAAACATATCACGTCATAACGTGATAGCGACCTTTTTACAATTTTTTTTTTTTTTTTTTTTTGTGTGTGTGTGGCAGCAATACGCTTCCGTACGAGTCGGGCAATCGCTGAGCGATCTTTTGAGGAGCCTCTGAGCTCGAATGGAGAGATTCCGACAAGACGGGCGTCTTGATTGGCAGGCAAAAAAAGGGAAGATGTTCATTTTTGACATGAATGGATGAAAGGCTGCTGAGAGGCAGCCTCGAGTGATGACAAATACAGCTTTGGCGTGATTGCGCCGCTCCCCGCGAGCGTGAGAGCGAGCGCCCCTTCGCTTCGTTAAAGTAATTACAGCGTCGCCGTGTAAATAAGGCCGTCGTAAAAAGGGGGTGAGACACGCCCACCCCTTCGGCTGCCCCGATTTAGTTCACCCTCCTTGGAATTAACGTGCGGGAAAAAGTCTGGATGGGCGTCATTTTCCATCACCGCTTTTTTACCCATCGATGTCTCGCAGGGCGTCGGCCTGACAGTTCTGAGGACCCGGGTTCGATCCCGGACCCGCCTGTGTGGAGTTTGCACGCTCTCCCCGTGCCTGCGTGGGTTTTCTCCGGGTGGGCACTCCGCTTTCCTCCCACATCCCCAAAACATGCAAACATTCATTGGACACTCTAAATTGCGCATAGGCGTGATTGTGAGTGCGATTGTTTTGTCACAACGTGCCCTGCGAGCGGCTGGCGACCAGTTCAGAGTGTACCCTGCCTCCTACCTGTTGACACCTCGGATAGGCTCCCGCACTCCCTGCAACCCTTATGAGGATAAGCGGCTAAGAAAACGGATGGATGGAATTCATTGGAATCTCTAAATTGCCCATGGGTGTGATAGTGAGTGCGGCTGTTTGTTTCCATGTGCCCTGCAATTGGCTGGCGACCAGTTCAGGGTGTACCCTGACAGCTGGGATAGGCTCCAGCACTCCCCGCAACCCTTGTGAGGATAAGCAGCTAAGAAAATGGATGCATAGATAATTCAGGTGATTGCTCAGATCTTTGTACAGGACAAAGAAGCTAAATTGGCTGGCGACCAGTTCAGGGTGTACCCCGCCTCCTGCCCGCTGACAGCTGGGATAGGCTCCAGGACTCCCTGCGACCGTCATGAGGATAAGCGGCATAGAAAATGGATGGATGGATGTCTCGCAGCCGGGCACAACAACGACCACACCCGACTTCGGCGCGGTCTCACGGCCGTGCCGCGCCCGGTGTCCTTCTATGGCACGGGTGTCAAACTCGAGGCCTGGGGGCCAGATCTGGCCCACCGCATAATTTTATGTGGTGTGCGAAGACAAATCACGTACATCAACTTCCATGAATTTTTGTGATTATGTGTAGCAAAATTTCAAATAGTCATATCAAAAATGATAAAATTGAGATATTGCAATATTTGGAAAACCCACAACGCTTTGATTTCTGATTCAAAATGAAATATCACGATGCCAAAGACTTTTCTGGATTCACCGTCATAACTGCCCCTCCGAGGGAAATCGTAACGACAATTTGGCCCGCGACAAAAAATGTGTTTGACCCCCCCCCCCCCCCCACCCTGTTTTATGGCGACGCGCGCACTTGTGGCGTTGAACCAAAGAATACTTTTGGTGCACTTTTGAAGTACAATACATATTTCCCATGTGGGGGGGGGGTGAACTCCCAATAGTAGCAGTTTTGGGCCACGTCGCGGGTACATTTTCCTCTTTTCCCCGCACGCTTTGTAGCCAGGTGATATTTGTATGCATGAGGGGCCGTCGCCGGCTTAACCGGCTGCTGGAGCCGCGGTGAGCAGCATCTATCATCGCGGGCGGCCATGTTGATGAATGTCTGTCCTGAGTGGCTTTGTGGCTGAGGGGGGGGGGGGGGGACACAAGAAAGTAAGAATGGTGCAAAAAAAAAAAAAAAAAAAAGTGTGCGGGGGGGGGATATCAGAGGAAGAAGAGCAGGAGATACAGTAGGAGGCGACGGGGGGGGGGGGGGAAAGTGGGTCAGAGGAGAGGAAGATGAAGTGGAGGAGAAGGAAGAAGATGGAGAGATGTACCGGAGGGAGGAGGAGGAGACGAAGAATTGGGATGAGCGGCGTCGCCGTGGATGCTCACAAGCAGATTGTGACAAAATGAGAACGTTCGCGCGAACGGGAGAGCCGACGTGAAAATTAGACGTCGTTATTATATTCATATGAATCCCTGGAGGGAAATTAAACGTTACATTTTTTTTTGTTTTGTTTTGTTACTATTATTATTGTTTGAATCCATTAATTGGACACCCTAAATTGCCCCTAGGTGTGATTGTGGGTGTGGGTGTTTGTCTCGATTTGGCCGGCGACCCTAGTGAGGATAAGCGGCAGAGAAAATGGATGGATGGATGGATGGATATTGTTTGAATCGCTGGGGAGAAATTGAGCTTTCCTCCTTCTGTTATCATTTATTTGTCATGAATATTATAAATATTGTTGTTAATAAGCATTTAATTTTATCATCATACTAATTTTATTTCCTGGAGACAAATTCTCCCTATTATTATTAGTATTGTTATTATTATACTAATTTTAATCACTGAAGATAAATGAATCTTTGCTTTCTTTATTATATTTAATATTACATTACGTTATCATTACTACTATTATTAGAACTTTTATCCTCTTTTTATTTTAAATTGATATGAATATTGTTAGTACGCATTTATTTTTATCATCATACTAATTTTATTTCCTGGAGACAAATTCTCCCTATTATTATTAATATTGTTATTATTTTACTAAGTTTAATCACTGAAGATAAATGAATCTTTGGTTTCTTTATTATATTTAATATTACATTATGTTATCATTACTACTATTATTAGAACTTTTATCCTCTTTTTATTGTTTATTTTAAATTGATATGAATATTGTTAGTACGCATTTATTTTTATCATACTAATTTTATATCCTGGAGACAAATTCTTCTTCTCATTATTATTGCTGTTATTATTATACTAATTTTAATCACAGAAGAGAAATGAATCTTTGCTTCCTTTATGATATTTAATTATAAATTATTTCACCATTACCACTATTATTATCGTTGTTCAACTGTTATCTACGCTTTGTATGGTCGCACAAGAACACGGATGGATGGTTGTATTTCGGCAACAGGCCCGCAGGCTACTCATGTGGTCCTCGGGGGGCCCACGAGCACCATGTTGGTGAACCCCGACTTGGTGGATCAACTGGTAACGTGTTGGCCTCACAGTTGTGAGGTCCCGGGTTCGATCCCGGCCTCTGTGGAGTTTGCATGAGTGAGTTTTCTCCCACATCCCAAAAACATGCAACATTAAATTGCCCCGAGGTGTGATTGTGAGTACGGCTGGTTGTCTCCATGTGCCCTGCGATTGGCTGGCGACCAGTTCAGGGTGTGGCCCGCCTCCTGCCCGTCGACAGCTGGGATTGGCTCTAGCACTCCCTGTGACCTTTGTGAGGATAAGTGGTGAAGAAAATGGATGGGTGGATAGCCGAGATTGGCACAAGGTCTGCGGTGACCCTTGTGAGGATAAGCAGCTTGGGCAACGTAGCGGTTGCGCCTTGCGTAAACAACTACATCACATGGTCACGGAGAAAAACTTGAGCAACTTGAACTCGAGCCGGCGAGGGTGGGTGTGGGTCGGGAGGGGGGGGGGCGGCAGAAAACGCGTCGCTGCGCCTTTAAGAAGCCCCCACTTTCGTACAACAGAGGGGGGCGTGAGCTGAATCTTGGAACAGCGATTGAAAAAAAAAAAAAAAAAAGCTGCAAGCTCCACCACCGGCGGACGGTTTCAAGTCGCCCACCCTTGCCTGGGCTGAAACCCTGCCTGATTTGTGGGCAATGTTGGGGATGTGAAAAAAAAAAAAGAAAAAAAGAAAAGGAGGAAAAACCAGAGAGAGAGAGAGAGAGAGAGAGGAGAGAGAGAGAGAGAGAGAGAGAGAGAGGGAAGGTGGAGGGGGGGGGAGACAGACAACACGAACCGGGTAGCTATGGAGATAGTAGCTTTTCCTGCTCGCTTTCTTTGACAGGTGTCGAGGAGCGGGCTAAAAAAAAAAAAAAAAAAAAAAACCCCAACAAGAAATCAGCAAAGTGTACGCCGAGCAGCGTCCAAGATGTACGGCAAGGGCAAGGGAGCCGCGGTCCCCTCCGACAGCCAAGCCAGAGAAAAGTAAGTCCCGTTATTGTCGCGACTCGTCTGCCTCGGCGGCGGCGAACTCCTCGCTAACTAACTGTCAACCTCCTCACTTTTGGAAAGTGCCCAGGCACGCCGCTTTCCTCTTCTCGAAGTTGGGCTTGGAAAAAGTGGAGCCGACGGTCGGCACGCGGGGGGGGGGGGGGGGGTGAACAATGCCTTGGAAGCAACCCCGGCTGCGAGGCTTTGTGTGTACGTTACCCCCCCCCCCCCCCCCCCCCAGCGCGAGCGTCCCACCTCCCTCTCAGTAAAAATAGACATACAGCTGTTTTGCTGGCTTTTGTTCGCTCCAGACGCTCGACCGGCCCCGCGCCGGAGCCCCGCCGGACGGCCGACCGCTGCTCGGATGCCGCCTCCCCACGTCGCTTGTGCGCCACCCTTAAAAACTTTGCCCTTCCCCGTCGGAACTGGCGTGCAAGTGCCGGATTTGGTGGTGCCGAACGGAGCCCGATGGTTTCATAAAGACCTTGGCGAGGGGGACTGGCAGGCTCGCGTGGGTCCGAGTGTTAGCGGCTGCCGGTTTCTTTGTCTAGAACCGATTGTTCAATGGGGTCTGGCTCCTAACGTGTGCACGGTTCTTCAAAAGTTCAACCGTGGTGGTCTTGACATTCCCGACACATCCCTACTTAACCATCCCGGCTTGCCTCTGTGGTCTTCCGCAATCTGGACCCTCTGAACAAAACTAGTTTCCTGTAATATTTGTTATCCTTCATCATAGATGACTCACTTGCAACGATAAGATTGTTATTAACCGTTCACAGTACACCGTTGACGTCACTTTGGTCATCGTCAGAAGTGCAAAACCGAAGTTGCTCCGTCAATCAATCGCAAATGTCCGGCAGCGCTGCAAGTGCTAGAACTGCATCCTTCCCCAGACCAGAACTAACTCGGCGCGGTCTCACAGCCGTGCAGCAACTGCAGACTCGAATACGATGGATTAGCATCAATCGCTTTATGCTAAATGACAGTTCTACATTCAACATTTTTGGACGGAATTGAAGTTTCAAACTTGTCCAGGTTCTAAACCCTTTGGGGGTCTATTACGGCATTGGCACCCCGTTCAAGTCCACGTCCATCACCCGTGTTCTTGTTCCCTCGTCCCTCTTTTCCCTCTCCCGCTTCTTCTCCCCGCGTTGAATTATTGACGCAGACCCGAGCGTCTTGGAGCGAGATGCAGCGGCGGGGCGGCCTCATCCGTGTTTAAAGGAGGGAGGGTCGCTATCGTCAAGACGATTCCTCGCGGTCAGCGGGAGGTTTCGCACTTTTACGGGAGCTAACCTAGGAGGGAGGTTTGCCAGATGCGACGGTGCAAAAAAAGTTTCCAGTTTTACCAGGTTCTGCTTGTAAAAACGTGGTAGCTACTCTGCTCGATGTGACGCTAATCGCTATTGATGCAGTTCCATTGGTAGAACCAAGTACTATTTCAAGTACCCGGTCAGACAGGGTCCCGAGTGCGCACTGATGTGACAAACCAGCGCTCGTTTGGTGCAGTTTTATACCCCGCAGTCTTCGCTTTGCGGCGGCAGCTTGTTTTCTCGCTGCCCTCAGTCTCCTTGTGGATAAAAAATAAGACAATGCACAGACAAAAACTCGACTTGTCGCCCGTAGTTACCCGCTGGATAGGAATTTGTCCCGAAATGACAAAGATAAACTCGCAAACCATCGTTTAGCTTGTTTTCTCGCAGCGGTATTATATGTCTCGTAATAACAACAACAACAAAAAACACGCTCCTGTTAGCTGGGGCGGAGGGGGAAGTGATGGCGAGGAAGGACGACTTCAAATACTTGCGGTCAACAATCCAGAACAATGGTGAGCGTGGTAAGGAAGTGAAGAATCGGGTCCAAGCGGGGTGGAACACCTGGCGGAAGGTGTCTGGTGTGTTACGTGACAGAAGAATCTCCGCTAGTACGAAGGGCAACTTCTATAAAACAGTGGTGAGGCCGGCTATGGTGTACGGATTAGGGAACAGGAAGTAGACCTGGAGGTGGCAGAAATGAAGATGTTGAGGTTCTCGCTCGGAGTGAGCAGGTTGGATACGAAGGTCTACGACGACACAATGGAGCTCCTTCTGATCTTCTCTGTACTTTTCCACTAGCGTCCTCAAGGGAAAAGAATGTATCTGTGGTATTCTTTCTAGGTATGAAACCATACTGTTGCTCGCAGATACTTCCTTCCTTCCGACCTGAGTCTGCCCTCCACTACTCTTTCCCGTGACTTCATTGTGAGGCTCGTCATCTTTATTCCTCCGCAGTTTCCACAGTTCTGAACATCGCCAAATGGGGACTAGCACACACGCATCTCCTCTCCCGCTAGTATTCTATTGAATAAGTCGGTCAAAAACTCCACAGCCACCTCTCCAAATTGCTTCCATTCCTCCGCCGTTATGTCATCAGGACCAACTGTCTTTCCATTTTTCATTCTAACCCCCCCCCCCCCCTTACTAATCTTTGCCACCTCCTGGTCATTCAGCACCAGTCAACATAGAACACCAGAAACCTTCCGCCAACAGTTCCACCCCCCGGTCGGACCCGTTTCGTCACTCCCTTACCGGGATGAAGGGCAAAGTTTATAAAACGGTGGTGAGGTCGGCCGTGATGTACGGAGTAGAGACGGTGGCGCTGAAGAAACAACAGGAAGTAGAACTGGAGGTGGCAGAAATGACGATGTGGAGGTTCAGGTTGGATAGGATTAGAAATGAGCTCTTTGGAGGGACAGCCAAGGTTGGATGTTTTGGAGACCAGGTCTGAGAAAGCAGACTTCGTTCGTTCAGAGGCCAGAGAATGAGTATGTTGGTAGCGGGTAACGGGACAAGCCGAAAGGAAAAGAAGAAGAAGATCTCGTTAGGACTGACGCGGTCAATGGGACGTGTATTTCTCCACTTTTACCAGTTCCTGCTTGTAAACGTGCCCCCCCACGGTCGGCTCTCCAGTGCGACGGTCTCAGCTGACCGCCTCGGCCCCACGTGATCCTTTTCCGATTCCTTCGCTCCGCACGTCTTCTAAACTTCTTTCCTCTCCCCGTCGAGCTTCCATTAAAGTTAAATAATGCAAACGCGCGCACGCGCCGCATCAAAATTTCATGGGCGGACTCTCATCTTGCCACGTAAACATGAATGAAGCGTCCCATTTTAATTTCAATTTTTATTGTTTTTGTGTGGCTTTTCCGTTGTTTAAATCGTCGCAGGAGGCGTTTGTGTGTCGTTGTAAATGCAGGAAAAGCGCACAGGTAAGCACTTCCTGGCGTGGGTGGTCCGAAACCGGAGTGACCCGCCAGTGACAGCGTCTTGCGCTCGACTCCGGCGGTCACTGCGAGCTTTGTGACCTACAAATTGCGAGCAGCTCGAAGGAAAGTGGTCGGATTCCTGCGGCCGTGTGGTCAAGTGTGTGTGTGGTGTGTGTGTGTGTGTGTGGTGTGTGTGACGTTGTCAACAGTGCTGCAGTTGTCGTCTTCATTTTATTTTCATTTTTTTTTTTTTTTTTAATTCCAATATTGACCGTGGCCGTACGCTTGTTTGTGTTACAATGCGTGCTGAGATGCGAGTTTTAATTAATTTCGTGAACCGCGGTCGCGACGTACGTCAAGTCTTCTTTTCCAAATGAAATGAATGGAAATGGCGTTAATCCGTTCCAGGCTCACAAGAAATTTCTTTTTTTTTTTTTTTTTTTAAATTAGTAAAAATAATCTTTAACATTGTTAATTCAGGAAAAAAATACAGTAATGCATTAACAAAATACAATTGAACAGTTTTGGGCACACTTGGGACTGCCATTGTTCTCCTGCTTGTCTTGGCCACCTGGCTCAGTTGGTAAAGCGTTCCCATCACAGTTCTGAGGATCCGGGTTCGATCCCGGCCCTCCCTGTGTGAAGTTTGCATGTTCTCCCCGTGTCTGCGCGGGGTTTCTCCGGGTGGGGACTTCCCGCTACCCTCGTGAGCATAAGCGGCTAAGAAAATGGATGGATGGAATTAATTGGAATCTCTAAATTGCCCATAGGTGTGATTGTGAACGTGGGTGTTTGTCTCGATGTGCCCTGCGATTGGCTGGCGACCAGTGCAGGGTGTACCCCGTCTCCTGCCCGTTGACAGCTGGGATAGGCTCCAGCACTCCCCGCGACCCTTATGAGGATAAGTGGCTAAGAAAATGGATTGATGGAATTGATTGGAATCTCTAAATTTCCCATAGGGGTGATTGTAAGTGCGGCTGTTTGTCTCGATGTGCCCTGCGATTGGCTGGCGACCAGTTCAGGGTGTACCCCACCTCCTGCCCGTTGACAGCTGGGATAGGCTCCAGCACTCTAGGGACCCTCGTGAGGATAAGCAGCTAAGAAAATGGATGAATATTTCAGTGGATTGCTCGGATTGTTGTAAAGGACAAAGAAACTAAAAGTGAGTACATGCTGCTATATCCATCTGTTTGTCTGTCCCTCCATCCATTTTGTAGCCGCTTATCCCCACGAGGGTCGCGGGAGCGCGGGGGTCAATCCCAGCCATTATCGGGCAGGCGGCGGCGTACACCCTGAACTGGTTGCCAGCAAACCGCAGGGCACATAGAGACAAACAACAGTCGGACTCACAACCACACCTTGGGGCAATTTAGAGTCTGGTTTGGGTTAGGGACCCTAACCCCAACCACACCGTGGGGCAATTTAGAGTCTCCAAGTAATGCACGTTTTTTTGTGATGTGGGAGGAAACCGGAGTGCCCACCCAGAGAAAACCCACGCAGGCACGGGGAGAACATGCTAACTCCACACAAGCGGGGCCGGGATTCAAACCCCGGTCCTCAGAACTGCGAGTCGCACCTCCGTGCCGCCTTTATGAGTACAAACAGCTGCAAAATATTTTAGCCCCGCTTGTCTTTGCAAGTTTTTACTCTTCCACCACGTCCTGGCGCTATTGTGGCGGTGTGATTCCGAAGTTGTAAAAGCTACTCAAGCAAAACTGAGTTGTAGTGCTTTTTGGCAAGGCGAGACATCCCGGAGAAGCCGTCGAACACGGGAGGATTGCGTCACGGTTGGGAAAAGCACCTTAGGTCACCTTTCCCGCAGACAGCCAGGCACTCGAGTCTTTCTTGAAGAGGAGGAGTTTGAATTCCTCCGTCCCGAGAAAACCGCATTTCGGCGTGAATTACGATCAACGCCGGAGGCCAGAACGGCTGAGAATGACTCATCGGGCGGTGATTGTCATCAAAGTTGCGGCGGGTTCGAACCTTCACGTTCATCACGGTCGCGTCTTGCCTGTTGCGGCGAAGCGAACACAATCCAAGTTTGGGGTTTTTCTTTTTTGTGTGTGTGTGTGTGTGTACGCGGTCGCCGGCGCAGTAACCTCAGGCGGGTTCCGTTCGCAGCCGACTCCGATTTAGTTCCGTGGTTTTAAGTTGGCCTGGCCCAAAAATCTTTTTATAGAACGAGCAAATGATAATCACGTTATTCAAATTCAATTGCCTTCATTGTTTGATTTTCATTCCGGGATTCGTTTTGTTTCTTCTATCATATAAAAAAAAAAAAATTCTCGA
Organism: Syngnathoides biaculeatus; assembly: GCF_019802595.1. Taxonomy (NCBI): domain Eukaryota; kingdom Metazoa; phylum Chordata; class Actinopteri; order Syngnathiformes; family Syngnathidae; genus Syngnathoides; species Syngnathoides biaculeatus. The sequence continues at coordinate 22,437,204 of NC_084654.1, read as the reverse complement.
GCAAATTATTTGCCCGAGCGTTGTTTTATCGACTTCCATAGGTTTAATATGAATACTGAATATTATTTTTTTGCTTCATACAGTGAAGAAAATAAGTATTTGAACAATCCAGAAATCACAATCTATGATTTTTTTTAACAATTAATTGTGTGATGCAGCTGCTTAAAAGTATTTGAACACCTGAGAAAACTCATGTTAATATTTTGGTACAGTAGCCTTTGTTTGCAATTCCATTTCCTGTAGTTGTTCACCAGGTTTGCACGCACTGCAGGAGGGATTTTGGCCCAGTCCTCCACACAGATCTTCTCTAGATCAGACATCGCTGGGAAACACAGAGTTTCAGCTCCCTTCAAAGATTCTCTGTAGGGTTTAGGTCTGGAGACTGGCTTGGCCAGGCCAGAACCTTGCTATGGCTCTTATGGAGCCGCTCCTCGGTTTTCCTGGCTTAGGGTCATCGTCGTGTTGAAAGTCCCAGCCGCGACCCATCTTCAATGCTCCGACTGAGGGAAAGAGGTTGATCCCCGAAATCTCACAATACACGGCCGAGGTCATCCTCTCCTTGATACAGTCCAGTGCGCAGGAAAAACACCCCCAAAGCACGACGCTAGCACCCCCATCTTTCACAGTAGGGACGGTGTTCTTGGGATGGAAGTCATCATTCGCCTTCCTCCAAACACCGTTAGTGGAATTATAACCAAAAAGTTCAGTTTTTGGTCTCATCTGACCACAAAACTTTCTCCCACGACTCCTCTGCATGATCCAAATGGTCATTCGCAGACTTAAGACGGGTCTTGAAATGTTCTGGTTTAAGGAGGGGAACCTTCCGTGCCGTGCATGATTTCAAACCATGACATCTTCGTGTATTACCGACAGTCCCCTTGGAAACGGTGGTCCCAGCTCTTTTCAGGTCATCGACCAAGTCCCGTCGTGCAGTCCTGGCCTGATTCCTCACCTTTCTAAGGATCACTGAGACCCCACGAGGTGACATCTTGCAAGGGGCTCCACTACCGATAAAGATCGACCACCATGTTTAGCTTCTTCCATTTTTTCTAACGATTGCTCCAACAGTGGACCTTTTTTTCCACCAAGCTGCTCGGCGATTTCTCCGTCGCCCTTTCCAGCCGTGCGGAGTTGTACAATTTTTTGTCTCTGGTGTCTTCGGACAGCTCCTTGGTCTTGGCCATGTTAGAGGTTTAAGTATTACTGATCGTGTGGGGTGGACAGGTGTCTTTACGTGGCTCACGACCTCACACGGGTCTATCCGGTTTTGGGTAATACATGGAGTGAAGGTGGACTTTTAAAGGCGGACTAACAGGCCTTTGAGGGTCAGAATTCGAGCTGATAGACAGGTGATCAAATACTTATTTGCACCCGTTTCACACAAATAAATCATAAAAAAAAAAAAATCATACATTGTGATTTCTGGATTTTTCTTTTTAAATGATCTCGCACCCACGATGAAAATTTCCGACCCCTCCATGATTTCTAAGTGGGAGAACTTGCGAAATAGCAGCGTGTTCAAATACTTATTTTCTTCACTGTACATTTAAACGCAATCCTTATGAAAACTATTCCAAACGTTCAACATATTAACGTCATAAAATGAGCTGTCAAATTGCATTGGTCGACTCTTTTTTTTCCCCGTGAGCAAATGTCAAGCACGGTGACCTCGACGCGTTTAGAGCCGCGGCTCGGAAGCGCGTACCTCGTTTCAAAAGTGTAAAAAAGAAAAAGTTTTGAAAATATGGCTAAATTATTGCTTTTGCGGCGTATAAAAGTTGCGCGACCGGTTCACCCTCGTTATGTTATAAAACGACGTCAAATCGTCGAACCGGCCACGCCGACTGTGGCTTTTCGCGGCCGTGTGCTCCGTCGAGGCACAGCACGCCCGCGGAAATACTTTATAAATATATAACAATACTTGAAATGATGAATAATGTACCGGTGGATCTTGCGGCCAAAACGCGTACCGTGATGGGTGCTTTCAGATGAATGGTCGCGAGCCTCGACATTCTCCACGTTCTCGTTTTATTCTGTTCGATACCATCCGTTCTGTTCATCTGTAATTTTATGGTTTCATAAAATACAATATGCAGAATGTTGGAGCAAGAAACGCCGATGCAGGCTCACTTTTCAGGATGTCTGTATGTCACAGTTCTGAGGACCCGGGTTCGATCCCGGCCCCCCTCCTGCATGGAGCTTTGCATGTTCTCCCCGTGCCTGCGTGGGTTTTCTCCGGGTCCCCCAAAAAACATTTAACATTAATTGGACACTCTAAATTGCCCCTAGGTGTGATTCTGAGTGCGATTGGTCGTTTGTCTCCATGTGCCCTGCGATTGGCTGGCGACCAGTTCAGGGTCTCCCCCGCCTCCTGCCCGTTGACAGGTGGTATAGGCTCCAGCACCCCCACCCCACCCCCCGCGACCTTCGTGAGGATAAGCGGCAAAGAAAATAGAAGGGTGTCAAACACAAGGCTTGGGGGCCATTTGCTTAGCCGAGTGTCGTTAGCGACCTCCGTTATCGTGTTCACCGCGAGCGTCCGTTGACTATTAGCTGATCGGCCCGGTCGGTCGCGTCCGTTTCTCAGGAACGGCGATGAAGCCCCTGCGCCAATCGGACGCAGCTCTGGGGAGGGGAGCCGTGTGTCAAAAATTAAAATAAACGTTGTTTACGTTTGAGATGCACCAAAACTGAAAATGAGGAACCGAGGCCGAAAACCAAAAGAAATTACCGTGATTCCCGGCCTACACAGCGGACCTGGTTATAAGCCTCACCCCAGTACATTTGTAAAGGAAATACCATTTGGTACACATGTAATGGTGTGATGTTGTGCACTATAATAGAGACAGGATATATTATTTTGAAAGACTGCACGTGGTCTGGCATTTATTCTTTTTTCTCGTTATTTTCAACGCTATTACCGATGTAAGGAATCGGGCGTTTCATGGTAAGGGGAAAGTGCAGTTCAAGTGTTAGGGGAAGGGCTGAGAAACACAGGAAATAGGTTGCTTGTTTTATTTTGAAGCCACAGTTCACTTCCTCTTGTGTTTCTGATCGCTAAGTGTGAGAGCTTTGAGTGTCTTTGGCAAGAGAGTTCTGTGAACATTTGTGAACGTGTCTCCTTTTTAATACCGTGTAAGCGAGAGGATTAAACCAGGTTGAGACCGGCCAGCGTGTGTGTCTTATCATGCATCATACAAAAAAAAAAATATACAACGCAGGAATAGTCCCACTACACATTCACACGCCGCAAGTGCCCACATTCAAACTCACATTGAAACACAAGATATTTACAAAGAGTTTACAGAGATTTTAACACAATCGCTCGAACCGTGCTAACGCTGAACACTGGCGCCCCGCTAAAGCTTAAAAAAAACCGATTAAAAGCAAACATGCCAGTAAAAATCACAGAGACGCGGCTGTAACACGCTAGCGCCGCGCTAACAGGGCCGGACCGGTAAAAGTCGCTTCCTCGGCACATGTATTCCACCGGTCTCACTCTCACCAATGCTAAAAAAAAAAAATCACTGAGACATGCCAATAACGGAGCAGCAACACGCTAGCACGGTGCTAACGCTAGCGCAGCACTAACATGGCCGGTAAAAGTCACTTCCTCGGCACATATATTTCGGTCTCACACTTACCTTTTCCGCTCGAGTGCCCCCACGCGGCCGACAGGAAAAATGCACAAATTAGCCGCATCACCGCATAAACCGCAGCGTTGAAAGCGTGTGAAAAAAATTTCGCGACTATGTCAATTTTTAGTAGAATTCTATTTATGTCGACTTCCAGAACAATTTGTCCAAATTTTGTCAACACTTATGACCAAAAAAAAAAATAATAATTGAAAGTTTCACGCTAAAAAAAACCCAAAACTACTTTTAACTTGAAAACGGCAACATAAGTTTGACTATTAACAGGTTCTGAGTTTTAGCACCTTTTGAACCGCTGAAGAAAAGAGCGATTTAACCTGCAGCAATTAACCGTTCAAACGTTTTGTCTCGAATTCGACAAACCCGTCACGACGTGTACGACGAGAGCCAGTAAAACGCGAGTCCTAATTGTTTTTGTCTGAATGTTTACCCATTAAAGAGTCACAATCACCCGGTGCGTAATTTCAATCGCGCGCACGTCAGACTGTGCCTTTGTGCAAGCTTTGCGTCGTCCCCCCCCCCCCGCGTTGACAGCCGTTCTCCCGGAACTCTTCTCGCTTTTTAAGCCCGCCGTCGCGTCGCGTCTCGTGCTTGTAAACCGCCACCGATGAAATCATCTTGGCGTTAATCCTCTTCGGCTTTTTCCATTTTCAGGTTGGCGTTGTACGTGTACGAGTACCTCCTACACGTGGGAGCGCAGAAGTCAGCGCAGACCTTCCTGTCTGAGGTGAGGGTTGTCGATCTAGACCGAGGGGGTCTCGGACTCAATTTACCTCGGCGCGCGTGGACGTATGTGAAATTGAAATTCCAAATTAAAAACAATTCTGTCTTCTCAACAACAAAAAAATACAAAATAACTCACTACAAAACTCTCCTTGGCCACGCTGCTGTAACGTTCTCTTATTGAACACTATTTCTATGCTAGCGTCAAACCCGGTCGATGTCACACCCCCGATAGCATCTACCCCACCGTAAAAGTGCCATCCGTGTAAAACTCAATGGCCGCACTATCGTTATGCTTTCTTATTAAGGTGGGGGCTGCTAAATATCGTCTCGTGGGCCGCAAATGGCCCGCGCCCCGCATGTTTGACACCACCGATCAAACCCATAAACCAGGGGTGTCAAACAAATTTTTGTCCCGGCCCACATTGTACTTGCAGTTTCACCTCAAAGGGCCGTGACGGCTGTGAAACGCTAAAAATCTTTAACCGCCTCATCGTATTTACACATTTATGAACCAGTTTTGGAATCAGAACTCGAGGGTAATGGCGTTTTCCCCAACTATTGTTGTTCGCTCATACAAAAATGCTCGCAATATCTCAACGTTATCATTTATGATGTGACATTTTGAGATTTTGGTGCTGATTTGGGGGAGAGAAAAAAAAATCACGGAAGTTGATACACGTGATTTGCCTCCGCGGCCCACATACAATCACGCGGCGGGCCGGATCTGGCCCCCGGGCCTGGAGTTTTACACCTGTGCCGTAGACCTTAAAGGCGGCATTATTCATTTTATTGTGAGGCCAGTGCAGTTTTTGTTACCATGTTGACCGCCAGGAGGAGGCGGGGAGGGTCACTGGTACTCCCGAATCTTGTCGAGTCACCCAAAGCAGAGTAGCCCAGAACAGTCCATCTATTTGGGTAAGAGGTGGGGTACACCCCGGGACCGGTCGCCACAAATTGACAAGAACGCACTCACGATGATTGACGTGCATGTTCGTGGAATGTGGGAGGAATCTGGAGGGCCAGAAAATAAATGACGCAAGCGGAGATCTGAACCGGGAAGACTCGACCGGGAAGCCGAAACGCTAGCACTTAAATTTAATCCAAGGCAGATCCCGACTATAAAACGGACTTGGATGTAAAACTTCCTGCCGGTCCTTGACTGAAATTGGACGTTGCCGCTGATGTCCTCATGACAATTGCATGAGGTGTAGCGTACATTTTTTATGTGACGACCCGATAAAGTTACCCGGTGCGCTTTCCTGTCGTGTAGCCCCGCTCGCGATCTCAACGCGACGACGTTCGATTCGTGTTTCGCAATTTTGCTGAGCCAAACAAAGCGGCTTGAGATGGGAGAACTACAAAGCGGAGTGGGTCCGAAGTTTTGTTCTCTGAATGTCCGCAGTCAAAAGTATTTAGATGTCGATCCACGTCATGCCACGTTTTGGCAGAATCTTTATTTTTTCTGTGTAGCAGGAGTAAAAGTAGGGACTAATTGCGTAGCTGACAAAGCTACCACCAAATGAAACCCGCATCGAAGTTGACTGTTCCGAACTGTACTCCAAAAACCCCCCAAAAACAGAACGGTCCCGATTTGGGGGTCTGTCTTACCCAATCGGTTCTTTTCACAGATTCGATGGGAGAAGAACATCACATTAGGGGAGCCCCCCGGATTTCTCCATTCGTGGTGGTGGTGAGTATCACGATTTCATTTCGTTTATTAGAATCTCCATTAGCTTTGGCTAACTCCATCGCTATTCTACGGCGCGCCAAGATAACTAGCATAATTCCCAGTCTACAGAGTGCACTAGGTTATAAGCCCAAGAGTTTAGCATGAGCGTTAGCGCGGTGCTAGCGTTAGTGCGGCGCTAGCATTAGCGCACTTGGTTATAAGCCTCAGTAGACAGAAAGAGTTTAACGTTAAACTCTTTCTATGTCCCGAGGCTCGTAACCAGGTGCGCAAACACTGACGCCGCGCTAACACTAGCGCCGCATCACCGCAGGGTTGAAAGCGTGTGGAAAAAAAGTCGCGGCTTGTAGGCCGGAAATTACGGTCACGCGGCCACTTCAGGAACTATCGGACTTTCTTTGCCGCACCCGAGCGTTTTGAGCTCCATCCGGGCGGCGCCGTTTCTGCTGATTTTGTCGGTGAAATCCAGATTTTGTTGCTTCCGGAACCGTTAAATTCAGGGTACCGCATTGTGCTCTACAGACGTGACGTATTTGGACTAAAACGGCGCCCGTTACCTTGTGATTTATGATGTAAAAATTGGCGCTGTTGGTCACCATGGGGGGGGTGCCGCAGAGTCTCTCGGGGTTGACCAGACCCACTGAGGGTGTGACCTCCCCCCCATATCAAACCCCCCGCCCACCCAGCTTCGCTCTTGGTGCTCTCCCCTCCTCCAGTGTTGCATCTTTTCTTTCACCTCCCGGTTCCTGAAACAATGGATCCAGATGGTTGGTAGAAAGGACGGCCTCCCCTTCCCCCTCCTCACGCTTTTGTGTGTGCGCCCCCCCCCCCCACACACACTTTTCTCCTTTTGTTCACGCTGCAGAAGGATTCTTAGCAGATTATCCCGTTGCATTCCAGTCTCCTTTTGTGCCAACCGGCCCCTGTTTCTACTCCCCCCCCCGACCCCTCGCCACCGTCACGTCTGCCCCTGGCTAAGGTCCGACCGCCGCGGTGGGGGTCCGCACTTAAAACGCTTAAATTCAGCCGTTTTGTTTGTTTTAATTAGGAGCATTATCCATTATAGGCACGTTCCCCCGACTCATCACATGTACTTTCGCTACTTTATGATATCATAAGCATACGGTTCGCGTGCTAAGGGGACGGAAATTAGCGCTCCCCGCTCGCAGACGCCGCCGTAGACGATACCAAACTCTTGACCTCAAGCGGATTGTCCCGAGCGGAATTAATACGAGCCTGATCTGAGCGCACCGATGCCGACTCGCGCAACAACGCCGCCGAGACTTGGACGGGGGCCCAGAGCGAGAGTCTGAACCGGACCCCGAGGGCGGCAATAAATTAGCTCGCTCAATTAAAAGTGAAGCTGTTTTACACGCGCATACATTAGCCCAGACTGTTGAGTCGATGCAATCGGCGGTGAATGTTAAAATTCCTTTTATTGACAGTTTGCGCCGCGTTTAGGTTTGACGACCGTTTGGACCAAACGGCGGTTACGGGAACCGGTCAGAACCCGGAAAATAATAGTTTTCAATTAAAAAATAAATACATATTCATGACTTATTGTTTGGGCGGCACAGTGGATCAGCTGCTAAAGCAGTTCTGAGGTCTGAGGTTTGCATGTTTTCCCCTTGCCTGCGTGGCTTTTCTCCGGGTGGGCACTCCGGTTTCCTCCCACATCCCCAAAACATGCAACATTAATTGGACACTCTAAATTGCCCATAGGTGTGATTGTGAGTGTGGCTGTTTGTCTCCATGTGCCCTGCGATTGGCTAGCATCCAGTTCAGGGTGTACCCCACCTCCTGCCCGTTGACAGATGGGATATGCTGCAGCACTCCCCGTGACTCTCGTGAGGATAAGCGGCAAAGGAAATGGATGGATGGATGGATGGATGGATGGGCTGACTTACTGTTTGTATGTATTGAAAAATATGGGGGAAACATGGCTGCTCCGTTTGGAGATTTGTTTTTCGAGCAAACTGACTTACAGGATGTGTGGGATTCATAATAACACATTTGTGAAAAGTGTATCGGTCTCTCCTATACTGCCATCAGATGAAAAATGTATTTTAAGATGAACATTACCACAATTTTTGTTCTATTATAGGGAAGCCTGGAACAGATTAATGGAGTTTCCATGCATTTCAATGGGATAAGATGATTTGAGATACAAATGTTTTGCGTTACAAGCGTCGGAGGACATATTAAAGTCGTATCTGAAGCCGCCACTCTATTTTGAATGGTTACTACCAAACCTTGGCAAATGTGATACATATATTTGGGTCATTGATTGAATGAACATATGTTCATACGCACTTTTTCACTCGACAGAATATATGAAACCTTAAAGTGGTTAATAATCAGGCTTTGGGCTCACTTGCGCGCATCGTATGAGGGAAAATAATACAAAACATATTCAAATAAGTGGTGGATTTATGAACAGAAACCAGATTTGGTGCTAATTGGCCGTGTTAGTCAAGGACGATTCGTCGGTAAATTAGCTATGTTAAAAATATAGAGCGCGCACAGGCTTAAAATTGTGTTTCGGGTGGGGTGGGGGGTGGGGGTGCGGCACTGTAACTTTTAACCTCGGGGCCGATTCTGCTGAGTCACGAGAACGAATGCTGGGGGTGGCGGAGCACCATCAGCAATATGAAAATCCAAGGACGTGATTTTTAATAGCTACTAAGAGGATGGGACAGAATCATAATTCAGAAAGGTGAGAACCCCGGGTTAACTCGTGGGGAAAAATAAATCGGATGTCACGGTTTTTACGGAGAAAAGAATGCTAAAATCTATTCGAAAATGCACAGACAGCCAGTGGGGGGGGGAGGCCAAGACCGGAGTTATGTGGTCCAGACTCTTACGACAGCTCACGGCGTCGAACATCCCCCCGCAAATAAATACCCGTCGGCGGTCCGCCACAAGTTGTATTTCATAATTTTTCATTTCCTGTCAAAACACCTGAAAACTTCCGACTGAAAATGAATCGTGAAATCGAACAGAATCGGATGCCTCGTGAGCAGAGGCCTTCAGTTGCTATGAAAAATTAAGTTTGATAAAACGAGCCTCGGGCAAAGTTTAGCAGAGCAAAATCGGGTGTGCAAAAAAAAAAAAAAAAAAAAAAATGTAAAAAATGTCAAGGACCCGCGCTAAAAATTTGAACAGGAAGTGCAACTGACGTGAGGGAATTCGCACAAACGGTACCCGGTCGGCAGCAGGGTGGTGGCTGCTTCGGACGCGTGCTGGATGCTAAATTGCTAACGTGAGAAAAGCGTTAAATTATTAAAGCATATTTATTGTCACGATGCTTCGAAAGTCAAAAAATCAAACAAATCAGCCCAGCACACCAATTTCACGATTCACGCAATGCCAGAAATTGGTCACTTTTGGGTAAATCCCAGTCTTCCTACTTTGATGAACTTGCCTGAATTAGCCCCAATCTGAATTATGTATCTAGCTAACGTGCCCCCCCCCCCCACACACACACACCCCGGCATGATCTTAGTATTCGCCATGAAAACGGGGTCCGAGGGTCCCCGTTCTTGCGGCCGTGTTGTTGTTTTTCCCCTACCAAAGGCGCTCATTTGCATCCTTGAGGGCCCGCCGTGCACTTTGACCTCACGGCGCAGCGAAGCTAACTCGGATAATTAGTTGGCTTTCCAGATCAAAACGGAACAGATCAGTTCACGCGGCTCTGCCATCGGCCCGTCTGCAATTAGCAGGATTTGATTGGGTTTCTGTTTAATTGTTTTGGCGTTCCACAGGGTTTCTAGCGCACCCATCCCCAATCGATGCGCAACGACCGATCCAATTAGGACTTCTGAGACATCTAACCGGATTGTGTCTCTGCTGAGTTTGTAACGTCGGCCCCGTTTCCCACATTCGGCTCGCCCAACGGACCGCGCTCCAAGTTTGTATCGATGCGTTTTTCGTGCACATCGCAGACCGCTTTGCGGGTTAAAGCGCCACCGTCATGGAATGCATGATTTTTTTTTTTGTGTGTTATTAATGGAAAAAAATGGCAAATGGTATTTTCACCACAATACATGATTTTGGCTTTTTGTAACTCAAGCTGTGCAAATCCTCTTGAAGGATTTGTTTTCGAGAAGAAGCAGGAAGTGACATCAGTAGCAGACGCCCACTCAGGCGGTCTTGTACGTTTATGCTAGTTTTACCCGCTGGAAGGTAGCTCATTGTTCCTTCGGGTTAGCCAAAATGGCGGCTCGTTGTATTGCCGGATATTGTCCGAACACTCGGAAAAATGGATTTACTATTCATACTTTTCAAAAAAGACCCGGTTTCTCGTGAAAAATGGATTGCACGGGTGCAAAGGACGAGAGCTCCGTGGGTTTCCAAATGATAGGTTGGTGTGTATCTTCTTCTTTTCCTTTTGGCTTGTCCCGTTAGGGGTCGCCACGGCGTGTCATCTCAGATGAACGCATATTTCTTTGGCGCAGTTTTACGCCGGATGCCCTTCCTGATGCGACCCGTCTGCCTTTCAGCCAGGGAGAGAAGCTGAGGTCTGAGGTTTGCATGTTTTCCCCGTGCCTGCGTGGCTTTTCTCCGGGTGGGCACTCCGGTTTCCTCCCACATCCCCAAAACATGCAACATTAATTGGACACTCTAAATTGCCCATAGGTGTGATTGTGAGTGTGGCTGTTTGTCTCCTTTGTCACGGCCAAACCCGCTTATCTTCCGAGATCTGACGAGATCGAGCGTTCTCAGGGTAGCGTGGCCGTAAGCCACAGGTAGGTGTATAGAGCTACTAAAAAAAAACATATAAACATATGGGACATAATCCTCTCTGAACAAAACAAAAGATCCGCATACTTTGTACCGCGGCTTCGGCGGTGCCCTGTTCGCCGCGGACGGCTTCGGCCCAGGTGGCTCATCGCGGTGCCGCCTGGGTGGCTCATACATACTGTCTGGGAGTCTGTTGTTAGTTAGAAGTGATCCGCATATCATCTAAATATGGCTCGAAACGATTGGGTAATATTGCCCCGGTCACTTCACTCGATTGTGAGACGTTCTCGTCTTCGGAATGAGATTCCGTGTCCCATGGCAGGTGTGCCACAACGTGTTCTCAACGGCGAATGTAACGGCCAGACGTTGCAGGCAATATGGCTACCGCTTGGATGTCGAATGGGACTTCCGCAACTTTGCGCACGTATAACACGCTCTCCGCTCATATTTACTTTTTCGTACAGACATTGAAGTGAATAATGTCATATGTATTTTTCATTACGATATCTATTTTAGAATGTTTGTAGGCATGGCAGTGGAGCTTTAAGTTCCCAGTCTTGCCACTCTGGCGCAAGTTCACGTCAGCGAGGCGTTCAGGGACACGAGTGTATTTATTATTGTGTACTGCCCCCAGGTGGCCGAGGAGGACACTTCAGAAGGAGTAGCTTTCACTTGATGCAGAGTGACAAAAAGTGTTGAATTCTTTGAAATTCTAGTCTTGCATTTCATTGCTGTGCGTTATTGTAAAGTGAAATATTATGGAAGTGGGGGGGGGGGGGGGACGCACGGGTACCAAGTGGAAGCGGGTAGGAATGCGGGCCGAGTTTTCGTTCGCAATGATCGAACCCCCGACTCGCTGACCACACCGGTGCAGTTCACCTACAAAGACTCTGTGCTTTGGTTTTTGGTTTGGTCATGCCCACACATTATTCTGGAGCATTGACAGTTTATTTTGTCCGCATTTTGAAGCCTCAGTTTATATGCTCGGATTATGATTTTTTTTTTTTTTTTTTTTTTAAATTTGGTGGGGGTTGATGTCGAATTTAGAAGACTTACGCGTTGTCGCTCGACATGGACTTCAACATTCCCCTCTCGTTGCTTTTCAGCGTGTTCTGGGACTTGTATTGTGCCGCTCCGGACCGACGGGAGACGTGCGAGCACTCCAGCGAGGCCAAAGCCTTCCATGACTACGTAAGTGACATCCTCCCCGTTCGCGGCTACTTCGGCTTTTTTTCTTTGCTGTTTGTTTCCAAAATGAACGAGATATTGTTACAATGTTTTTTTGTCCTTTTTAGTAATTCGAGAAAGTCTACTTTTAAGAGCTTCCCAGCTACTCTATAGAGCTCGTGCACCGAAGTCGCGTGACTGGCCGCATTGTTGACGGTCCACAAAGCATTCTTCGATGCTAAGTCGGTTGGAGACGACACGAAAATACGTCTTGTCGCGTGGCGCCCAGAGTTTTGCCCGATACCGTTGAACATTTAGAAGGTGATAATAAACGTGGGTACATGGAAAAATTAGAGACACTTGGCATACGACCCATATTTAATGTCGGATTTGAGATTTTCGCCGATAAGAAATTGGACTGTTATTTCACTTCCGCTTGTCGTGGACAACTGGATCGAAACGTGGATCTGGTGAGTAAGGCGTCGAAATTTATACGGAAGAGTTTGAAAGCCTCGAAATGTCTGGACGCATACAAATACTTCGTTGCTGGATCTGTTCTCAACCGGGAGACGGCTCGTGAACGCGGAAGTGTGTTCGGTGTGACACGTTAACCTTTGCCGAAATCCAACCATCTTTTCAGCTGGTATTCAATACAAATACCAATATTTAAATAAATGACTCATTCATTAACTATGATTGGGAAAAAAAAAGGAGGACGAGTGAGTCAGCTCCTCCGTAGCGTTTCCCAAGAAGTATTTATAATGCCAAGTTGCGTTAAAAACAAGATTGCGTGGGCTCCTCACGTACACGAAGCGTGTTGTGGCCACACGTTAAACTTTGGTAAACCCCTCCATGATGGATGTTTTTTTTTTTTTTTTTTATCTGCATTGTTCTCAAATGAGTCCAATGCGTATTTAAAAAAAAAAAAAAAAGAAAATAAACCGCTGGGATAGGCTTCAGCCCCCGTACACAGAAGCGTGTTGCGGCCACACATTAACCTACGTAAACCTCTGTGACTGAGGATTTATTATTATTATTATTATTTTAAATGGATTGTTCTCAAATGAGCCAACTTGGCATTATGAATACTTCTTGGGAATTTGAGATTGAAGAATAATTCCTACCTGAAATGAAACGATCGCTACACAGGGGTGTGCGTATTTTGGCCGGCCACCATCCATCACGTTTAATTACCGAAATCTATCGATATTTTCTGGTCTTTTCAGCTGGTATTCCGTAGAATGACCTCTTTGAATATCTGTCTCGTCCGTTGTAACAACCAACAGCACGACAAGTCTTGAGCATTGTGAATATTCTGCTCCGGTTCAATCTCGAGCAGCTCTTTTTGACCGTGAAAATTGTGAGGTCACGTGCGCGAGCTCCATATTATCTCTCGAGAACCTCGGCGTTAAACCTCTCTTAGCAATGCCGGTGACGCCACACGCCGCAAACAATGCCGGACCGGTGACTCGACGTAAATTGCGGCGTAATGCTAACCGGCGAGTTTGCGGCGATAACGCAACAACCCGCCGAAGCGCGGATTACAAAAAGCGGCCCGAGACCACGTCTTGTTATGGTTCGGAAGCACGAAGACGCCGCCGTAACCGTGTCGTCCGCTGTGTAAACGTCACATGTCATAATGGATACCCTCTGGTCAAGTGTGCGTGTGTGTGCGCGTGTATGTGGGGAGATAATGGAATCGAGTTCTAATCCGGTAATCCCAGCACTGGGTTGACGCTAAACCAGGGATTTGTGCGCGTCTCTGTGTGGGGAGGTGTGGTTGTGTGATGTTTGTGCGCGTCGCTGTGTGGAGCTGTATGTAATTGCGTGTTCATCAAAGTGTACCTTTTGTGTTTGCCATGATTTGTGTGTCTGTGTAATTGTTTACGCGCATCCGGGATATGCGATTGTGTGTTTGTTTTTCCGTGCGATGCCGTCGTCGCCGCGTGTAATTTGATGACTCGGGGCGTCGTTGGCACGCAGCCCGTACGGGGTGGGGGGGGGGGGATGTCACACCCCCGGCGCCAGTTAACCCGCGTACATGCGTGACCGTCCGACACGGCCGCTCGCCGTCTTCATCTAAAAGCGACGGAGCCGAGGTTGAATTTTGGCCGCGGGACCCCCGGGGCGTCGCTCCCGGCGCAGGGGTCCTTTCGGCTCGGCAGGAAAAGGAAACATTTTTGTTTGCTCTCTCTTATCTTTACAAGGGTGAGGGGAAGGTTCTGAGGGCTGTTTTGGCGTTTTACGAGGCGTTATCCGGATGAGGAGATGAAGGCCTTTCGGGCTTCTTTATCTCGACGATCTTCAACGGTAGTTTATTGACGCGAGTTGTTTTTTTGTTTTTTTTTTACTGTTTGTGGTAATTACAGCGTGCGTGGGGGGGCGTTAAACAACAGACGCGTCTGCCCTTTGCGACGCGTCTAATCCTTTTGATTCCACACCGCTTCCGGTGAGTCCTTCGCTCTTCGTTCGTTGGAATTCAGAACATGGTCGGCGGCGTTCGCGCTCGGACGTTAGCTCGGCCGAGCGACCGTTTGCGTGAGAGTGCTGCTGTTTCGGTTAACAACGTGAGTTTAAAAAGTTGCCTTCTAGTTTTGAAATGGATTCACATGTTAACTTTCTATTTCACGTCGGTGCATCACAAATACAGTGAAGAAAAAAAAAAAAAAAGTATTTGAACACCCTGCAATTTTGCATGTTCTCCCACTAAGAAATCATGGAGGGGTCTGAAATTTTCATCGTAGGTGCGAGATGATCTAAAAAGAAAAATCCAGAAATCACAATGCATGATTTTTTTTAACCATTTATTTTTGTGATACAGCCGCAAATAAGTATTTGATCACCTAAGAAAACCAATGTTAATATTCTGGTACAGTAGCCTTTGTTTGCAATTCCATTTCCTGTAGTTGTTCACCAGGTTTGGACACACTGCAGGAGGGATTTTGGGCCAGTCCTTCACTCAGATCTTCTCTAGATTAGACAGGTTTCTGGGCTGTTGCTGAGAAACACGAAGTTTCAGCTCCCGCCAAAGATTTTCTATTGGGTTTAGGTCTGGAGACTGGCTAGGAGACGCCAGAACCTCGATATTCTTCTTACGGAGCCACTCTTCGTTTTTCCTGGCCGTATGTTTCGGGTCATTGTCATGTTGAAAGACCCACCATGACCCACCCATCTTCAATACGCTGACTGAGGGAAAGAGGTTGCCAACCAAAATCTCACAATACACGGCCGCGGTCATCCTCTCCTTGATGTAGTGCAGTCGTCCTGTCCCATGTACGGAAAAACACCCCCAAAGCATGATGCCAACATCCCCGAGCTGCACATTAGGGACGGTGTTCTTGGGATGGAACATTCGTCTTCCTCCAAACATGGTTAGTAGAATTCTGACCAAAAAGTTCCATTTTGGTCTCATCTGACCACAAAACCTTCTCCCATGACTCCTCTGTATCATCCAAATGGGGGAACCTTCCGTGCCGTGCATGATTTCAAACCATGACGTCTTCGTGTATTACCGACAGTCCCCTTGGAAACGGTGGTCCCAGCTCTTTTCAGGTCATCGACCAAGTCCCGTCGTGCAGTCCTGGCCTGATTCCTCACCTTTCTAAGGATCACTGAGACCCCACGAGGTGACATCTTGCAAGGGGCTCCACTACCGATAAAGATCGACCGCCATGTTTAGCTTCTTCCATTTTTCTAACGATTGCTCCAACAGTGGACCTTTTTTTCCACCAAGCTGCTCGGCGATTTCTCCGTCGCCCTTTCCAGCCGTGCGGAGTTGTACAGTTTTTTGTCTCTGGTGTCTTCGGACAGCTCCTTGGTCTTGGCCATGTTAGAGGTTTAAGTATTACTGATCGTGTGGGTTGGACAGGTGTCTTCACGTGGCTCACGACCTCACACGGGTCTATCCGGTTTTGGGTAATACATGGAGTGAAGGTGGACTTTTAAAGGCAGACTCACAGGTCTTTGAGGGTCAGAATTCGAGCTGACAGACAGGTGATCAAATACTTATTTCCTTCACTGTAAACACATGACCAGTCCTCGCTGATTGGTAAAAAATGGCGGCATTTCTGCATACAATGTACGACACATCCGGCAAATTTATGGAGCCGACGGGAAAGACGGCGATTGTTTGTCAAAATCGTCACCAAGAAAGGAATTTGTCGCATCCGACGGTGGCTTCAAGGTTTGTCTTTTGTGGAAAAAGTGAGTCAACAAAGTGAAGAAATTCCACCTCCTCCGCACAGTAGCAAATATATATTCCTTCTTTTTTTTAATTTTTGCAGTCACACGCTCCTCGGCCGCGTCTTTTTCTTGGCCCCCGCGCCGTCTCCGTGGAAAACGAGCCGAGTGGATGTTGTGTCTGCGGCGCGGATTCGCGCCGTCATCCTGTACATGCGCCCCCGAACCTTGTGCCAGTTCCGAGGAGCAGCCGGGCTCTCTGTCTGTCCGCCGCGGCGTCCCCCGCATCCTGTCGAGCGCAATGGTCGTGTTTTGACTGGGCGGCGATAATGGCTGGATCCGCCGCAGTCAGCTCTTTTGGCTTCCCTTTTTTTCGCAATCCCACCGTCCCGTCTTCCGTCTACACTCTCTCCGGTTTTATGTGTCTGTGCACGCAGTAAGGACGGCGGGTCAAGGAGACGGCGATGAGGTACATATCAGTGTGAAGCAGAATGTAGATTAGTCGCCCCGCCTCTCCAGGCGGGGACCGGCACACGCACTAACGCATATTTCTACCCCGCCTTCCTTCCATCTCGTGTTTATGTCCCCGTTTTTATCCCCGCGAACGATACCAGGCACAGGTCAATAATGTGTCGAGCGCGATTGATCCGTCCAGCAGGTTTCGCACTTGCGAAGGGAAATGCTGCGGTGTACCATGAGTCGTTAGCTTCCCGCGGTTGGATTCAAACTCTTGTTTCCGAGCGCACAGTTTTGATGAAGCACTTATGTGAGATTTTTATTTGATGTTCATGACTTTCAAGTGACGCGTGTGTCGGAAATGACGTTCGCGGAACACACGCTTGTAACAGATGCATCTGAAGTGCATCCTTGCGTTGCTATACGGTTACTTCTTCTCAAATTAGCGTAATTTCCGGCCTACAAGCCGCAACGTTTTTACACACGCAAGGGGGCACTCGAGTGGAAAAGGTACAAGTGAGACCGGTGGAATATATGTGCAGAGGAAGTGGCTTTTACCGGTCCTGCTAGCGTGTTGCTGCTGTTACTGGCGTGTCTTAGTAATATTTACCGGTAAACTTTATTTTGACCGGCCCTATTAGCTAGTGCGGCGCTAGCGTTATCACTAGCGTTAGCGCTAACATTAGCGGCACGCTAGCGTTAAACTTTTTCTGTGTACCATGTTTCTATGTAAATATCTCCTGCTTCAATGTGGGCACTTGCGGCTTTTACACAGCTGCGGCGCATTTATGTACCAAATGGTATTTCCTTTACAAATGTACTCTGTGAGGCTTATAACCAGGTGTGCTCTGTAGGCCGGAATTATGGTCATTTTTGCGTCCATTTTGCCTTAACGGGTCCACTGCATTTCACGAAGATTCCTACTTTTAGACAAATAACGTGTTCTCATCAGCACATCAACTTTAACTTGTTGAAATCTGATATTTCAAAATCTTTGTGAATTTGAATTTTGACTTTTTGCAATACGATTTAGAAATCAAAGCGTTGGCCTCACAGTTCTGAGGTCCCGTGTTCGATACCGGCCCTTGCCTGCGTGGAATTTGCATGTTCTCCCCGTGCCTGCGTGGGTGTTCTCCGGGTGGGCACTCCGGTTTCCTCCCACATCCCAAAAACATGCAACATTAATTGGACACTCTAAATTGCCCCAAGGTGTAATTGTGGGTGCGGCTGTTTGTCTCGATGTGGCCCGCGATTGGCTGGCGACCAGTTCAGGGTGTGCCCTGCCTCCTCCCCGTTCACACCTGGGATAGGCTCCAGCACTCCCGCGACCCTCGTGAGGATAAGCGGCGAAGAAAATGGATGAATGGATGGATTTAGAAATCAGGTGATGTGAAGTTTGATGTTTCAACATCTGACCTTTGGAACTTTGAATTCACAAGTCATTTTTGAAATTGTGAGTTTTGAATTAGCAACTTCAGAAAGTTAATGTTTTGAAATTCACCGTCTCCACGGTTACCGCAATGTCAGAGATTTTAGAGCCCACAACGGCCCGAAACATGAATGGGAATCGGTTTATTGCCATTGTCAGTGAACGTTACGTTCACGACTAGGAGGTTTTTCTTGGGCTGATGCTGCAATCCCGTACATAACTGGTACAAAACAAAAATCAAAAGATTGTATTTTGCTTCTTGCTTGGCAAAAACTGCAAAGGTGGGAGCTTCCTAATTTGATATCCAGGGAAATCCCTGATATGTAATATTTCAGCGTCACCAATTGGTGTTTTTCTGTGTTTACGCCGCAATCGCATCGGCGCATACGGTTTGTGAAAGATGTCGTATTTTTATCCACATTTGGAAATCGGCCCGAGCTGCCTTTCTCATGACGCCGTTGTGGCTCGTATCCAGCTGCAGAGCAAAAACCATGAAGTGTAAATCCAGCCCGAGCCCACACGGCGTCTCGACAGACATCGGTGTGTTAAAAAAAAAAAAAAGTTTTGAAGATGCTCTGGAAACAGTCCGGGTCACCCGCCCGCGGATGCTTCAAGCCCCGCTCGCAATGTTTACGGTCAACTTAAAAGGTTGTCCGCTTGACGTCACGTGTCTGCGGCTATTTGCCAGGGGCCGGATGATCAAAACCTGCTTCCCGCACAGATAAAAAAAAAAAAAAAAAAAAAAAGTGGGAGGGGGGGGAATCACCTCCTCCTAACCCAGCAGGCAGAACACATCCGAAAGTCACATTCACGGCCTTTATTCTGAGGCTCAATTCAATTGATTTTTTTTCCACCTATTAAATTAATGGTTGTTTTATTTCATTTTATTTTATTTTTACATCAATACCAATTACAAGCAATTACCTCATTTGAGCCCCCCCCCCCAAAAAAAAAAAAAAAAACCTTGCAGCTGTAATAAACCCAGAACCATTCTCCAGGGTTGGGGTGGGGTGGGGTGGGGGGGCATCAAGCAATTTCTCTGGATATTAAAAGTCATGTTTCACTTTGAGATAATGGAAATTGAAATAATTTTTTCCCAACCATTAGCAAGGTTTAAAGTCCATGTAAAGTTAATAATGTCTTTCAAATTCGACACAGCAGAGTCATTATCGAGCTCGAAGTTTTATCCGTCACACCTTTTATAGTTACCGTAATTCCCGGCCTACAGAGGGCACCTGGTCATAAGCCTCGGTACACAGAAAGAGTTTAACGCTAGCGTTAGCGCGACACTAGCGTTGGCGCGGCACCAGCTAGCGGTGCTAGCGCTAAACTCTTTCTGTGTACCGAGGCTTATAACCAGGTGCGCTAACGCTAGCGCCGCAGTAACGCTGGCGCCGCGCTAACGCTGGTGCCGCGCTAATGCTGGCGCCGCATCACTGCAAAAACCGCAGGGTTGAAAGCGTGTGAAAAAAGTTGCAGGTTGTAGGCCGGAAATTACAGTACCTTATTACTACTACTTTTTTCAGGCACTGTGAACCCTGCAGCATAGTAACGATGAGGGGAAAATATTGGTGTTTTTTTTTTTTTTTTTTTTTTTTTGGCACCAGCGGGAATGAGTTTAACAGTACAACAAAAACTTGTTTGAATTAAATGGTTCAAACGCGGCTGTTCCCTACAATGCACTCGGATTTTTGCATGCACAAATGCTTCCGACGTGTTGAAGAAGAAGACTACACTTTCAGCGTGTGTAGAAGAAGAAGAATTGCATGAAGAAGTAGAATAATCTACCTCAATTGCGCATAGAAGAAGATGAAGCTAATTCTAGCGTGTGTAGGAGAAGATGACGCCAATTTTTGGTGCTCTCAAAACAGGGCGTAACATGACACGCACGATCGGAAAATATATATTTTTAATTTAATTCAAAATCTTTCACGAAAATTGGCCGGTCTTCCTTTTACGAGGTCTGCCAGTGGATTTTCAATGAGCGCCAAAGAATCTACTTTTAGTCTACTATCACCAACGGACTAAAAGCCTGGACTACGACGTGAGGAGAACAGAACAACTTTAGGGGTAACTCGAGATCGAGTTTTTCAGAGTTTTCTTCAACTCGGATACTGAAGACGATGACTTTAGCGGTATCAGCGAACAGGTGGAGGATGAATAAAAACTCAGTTTTGTCTTATGTTTGAGCCGTTTTACTCCCGTGTTACTGTCACAGGTTGGAAACAAGTTATGGAAAATAAACATTTACAAAGTCTTTCTGCGTGAATCGGTCATTTCATAAACGTACCAGTATGCACGGTGTATATTTGCTGCTTATGGTCTGGCGTGGCCTCTGTATGAAGGGAAAAAACAAGCTACACAGAGCACACAGCTAATTACGTCGTTCGGAAAATCCGGTAGTTTGTTTTTATTTTATATTTTTTATAATTGAGCTGTTTGGATGTTAATCTATTGCTCGTGTGCAGCGATCACGTGGACCAGTTCTGACACGGCTTTATCAATTTTTAAGACGGCGGCAGGAATCGTCGTACGACGTGAAACCCTCTTTCATTTGCCCACTTTGTCAGCGGTCGCTGGTCCAGATATGAAATATACTCAATCATTTTACAGTGTAGCTCGACGGAAGCAGGCCATCAAAATATAGTTTACACTCGCAGTTGCGCAAATATTCCCAGGCGTTTTGTGTGTGTGTGTGTGTGTGTGTGTGTGTGTGTGTGTCCCTTGGGTTTTTGGTGAATTTTTCCACATGCTTCAACGAAAGAATTGCATCATCATCAAGCTTTTAAAAAGCTGCTTTCAAGTCAACGTTGCCATTTGCACTTTTTCTCTCAGTGTGGTAATTCCCTGCTACTGCAAATATGTAGTACCTTAGATCTGCTTATTAGCGTGCCCAGTGCTATTTTGTGATGTATGACACAAGTGCTGGTTTGACTTCCAAGTTGTTCTAATTTGAAACGAATTTTCCCCAAATTGGAAATACGGTGATACATTTAAGAGTTGTTTGTTGCTTTTTTTTGCGTTTTTGTTTTGTGTCGCAAGGCAAAATTTGAGGTACAAGCAAGTTCGGCTACACCGCGGCTTGAGTGAAGCGAAAAGGAAGTACTTTAATGCTAGCGCGTTCGCAAACGGATTAACTGGCCAACCAGACTCCGGCTCCGGGTGTCGCACGCTAGGCCACGCCCCTTTAAGGCACACATCCAACACACGGGAACAATTGGTTGGACATTTCCGACCTGTCACGATAATAGCCAATCAGATAGCCGCATTGTCTTGACACGCCCCTCCCGCCGTATCGTCCCACGAGCAATGCCGGTTGCCAGTAGCGTGCGCTCGGAAAAGTTAACGTTACGAAGGAAACGGTCCTCGGATGCGCTTGGGAAACGGGCAATTCTGATGAAAGATATGCCTCGTTGATTCATTTTCCAAATCCCGAAACACAGTTGACGCAGCGTCTACGATTGATTAAGGCTAGCGGAGGCGCGCGCGAACAACTAAATCTGGAGGATATCAACAAACACAAGCTTGTATGTTCGAAATTATTATCAGGGCTTTATACATTGCTGGAGAACGACTTTCACTTTGTTAGCGTATCACTGCAACTGCAATATTATCTGGAATACGCGATAGAGAATCGACTTCAAACATGTTCTGTTGCTTGTGGGACGTGGCTGAGGGGGCGGAGCTTAAGCTCGCCGTCGGAAAGGTCCGTTATAAAGTGGATATAGGGGACGCTGTGGATCTCGCTTGTGGGGATAGTTGCTTTTATTAAAGACTCTCGCGAAATCCACTTTGGAACAAGAACTACTTGATGTTATTTATAGTCTGTACTAGTATCGTGCATCGAGATTGATGGTGGCCAAATGTACCGCTCCTATTCCTCTTCTTCTCTTCTTCTTCTCCTTGCGTGTTTATCTGAACTCTCTCTCTCTCTCTCTCTCTCTCCTCTCTCTCTCTCTCTCGCTCTCTTCTTCTGCATCTTCTTGTTATTTCTCCTTCCTGGAGCGGGGGATGCCAGGGGGACAGAGTGCAGATAGGACCTGTCTCCATGGCAACAGCTTCTGCAAGCTTGTGATGCCCCTTACTCGGTGGTGGGTGTGTGTGTGTGTGTGTGTGTGTGGGGGGGGGGGATTGTGCGATAGGGACGTCAGGTTTTAGGGGCACACGCACACTTGGAAGAATATGCGCCGGACTGAGGGATGTGGGGGTGGGGGGGGGTGTTGGAGGGAAAGAGGCAGTCGACCCCTCCGCCTCCCCAGGGACTCTGTGGCCTGCTCAGAGAATTAGCATAAAGATGGGGGGAGGTGTGTTTTGGTGTGCGATTTTCATATTCCTTCCTTTTCTTTTTCCTTCCTCGTGGACGTCCGTCGGTGCGCCGGCAAATGATTGGAAGCGCGTCCGTCGTGGTGGATGATCAGCGTTTGTGTGTGCGTGTGTTAATACGTCACTGACCGGCCCGCTGTCCCCTCCCCAGGGTCTTGAACACACAACCCCCCCCCCCTTCCCCAGCCCCCCACTACTGAAAGGCAGCACTTTAGAAGCTTGTGATTCAACTCTTTTGTGTGCGTGTTTGCGCGCGTTTGTTCCGGCAAGCTTATGTAAGCGTTTCTCAACACGAGCGTACGCGCGGACAAGAATACGGTTATATCATATTTAACTCCCGGGCTGAATCGTTTGGCTCCCCCCCCCCCCCCCCCCCCCGCCCGCTTACCGCTCCACCCCCACCCCCGAGATCTCCACTTTATTTGGGGTCTGTATGGTTCACCCCGACGTAAAGGAAATGGAAAACAAGTTTGTCTGCGCGAATGTGATGAGCAAAAAAAAAAAAAAAAAAAAAAGTTGCGGCTGTGCCACGTTTTTGTATTTTTTTAAAAAGCGTTTGTCAAAAATCAAGTGGCAGGAAAAAGTGTTTGACGCGGAAATCCTGTAAAAGAGTCCAGATGATTTTTTTTCTTTGATCATATTTTTCATGATCGTGAGAAGCCAAAAATGAAAATCACATTTACAGTAATTCCCGGCCTACAGAGCGCAGCGCACCTGGTTATTAGCCTCATCCAGTACATTTGTAAAGGAAATACCATTTGGTACAGCGGATCAGCTGGTAAACCGTTGGTCTCACAGTTCTGAGGTCGCTGGTTCAATCCCGGACCCGCCTGTGTGGAGTTTGCATGTTCTCCCCATGCCTGTGTGGGTTTTCTCCGGGTGGGCACTCCGGTTTCCTCCCACATCCCAAAAACATGCAACATTAATTGGACACTCTAAATTGCCCGTAGGTGTGAATGTAAGTGCGGCTGTTTTTTGTCTCGATGTGCCCTGCGATTGGCTGGCAACCATTTCAGGCTGCCCATTGACAGCTTGGATAGGCTCCAGCACTCCCCGCAACCCTCGTGAGTATAAGCGGCAAAGAAAATGGATGGATGGACATACGTAGGCCGCAGTCGCGTAAAAGCCGCAATCCCCACATCGAAAATGACATTGAAACACAAGATATTAATTATATTATAGAAAGAGACAGAGAGTTTAATGGTAGCGCTGCCGTGCTAACGCTCATGCTAATGCTAGCGCTGCTGCGCTAACACTAATGCCGGCGCGGCCGCGCTAACAGGGCCAGTTAAAAAAGTCGAATGCCCCCTTCCGGCCATCAGAAAAAATGCACAAATTAGCCGGAAATTACGGTAGTTTCAATTCATGGTTGTACACCATTTGAACAATGTAAAACAATGTAAATGTAAAATATAATGTAAAAAAAAAAAAAAAAAGGGCCATGCTAATGCTAACAAGACCGTTAAAAAAAAAAACATACCGGTAAAATCACTGAAACACGGCAGTAACACGGTAGCGCAGGGCTAACAGGGCCGGACCGGTAAAAGTCACTTCCTCGGCATAGATATTCCACCGGTCTTACTTTTACCTTTTCCCTCGAGTGCCCCCTTGCGGCTGCTAGAAAAAAATGCACAAATTAGCCGCATCACCGCATAAACCGCAGAGTTGAAAGCGTGTGAAAAAAGTCACTGCTTATAGGCCGCAGATGCGTAAAAGCCGCAAGTGCCCACATTGAATCACGAGATATTTACAAAGAAAGACGGTACACAGAGAGTTTAACGCTAGCGCTAACAGGGGCGGTTAAAAAAAAAAATCAAAAAAACTTACCGATAAAAATCACTGAGACATGGCAGTGACACGCTAGCGCAGCGCTAACGTGGCCGGACCGGTAAAAGCCACTTCCTCGGCGCATATATTCCACCGTAATGGAAATTACAGTACATTTCAATTCATCCCTTAGCCCGATGCTAAAAGTTAAAAATACACTAAATAACAGACTGCATGAATGTTTTTTTGAATACATTTTTTCACCCCTCCCAACACACTTTAACCACATTACAACTTCATAAAACACTTACAAACGAGTAATAGCAAATATGCTTGCAATAGTAAAATTGCGAGTATGAACTGTAGAGAAAATAGTGTCGATATTGCGGCGTCTGCGTGACCCGGTCGGGCGGCATGTGACATTGGCGAGTGCGTGCGAGCGTCCGGAGCGCGAGTCGTAGCCAACAGCGGCGCCTTTGTGAGCATGTTGGGTTGTTGCCACTGCGGCTTCCCTTGCACGCATACAAGGACGTTAATATCGTATATAGATATATCGGCTTTAAAAAAAAAAAAAAAAAAAGCAATAGCTATAAAATGCATATTTCTGCAATATGGACGGGTGTCGCCCTTCAACGCATGTCCGACGTGTTTGCTTCGGGTGCTGCCGGCTGCAACTGAGATCATATTACTGTGTAACTAATGTAACGCGCGTAAACGGTTCGACTTGTTTAAATCCCGGTCGGCGCGTTTGCTTGCTTCAACGAGGCCAAAATAAACCGAACGCGTAATGAATAGACTGCGATTAAAACGAGTCGACGAGGGGTCGCGGCTGGGAAAATTGAGCTTTGCGATACGGTCGTGATATGATAAGTTGAGTTATGAGCGTTGTGTGCCGGCAGGTGACTCAACGCCACGACGAGCAGCCGTTTGGAAAGCGATTAATAAATATCATTCAAAAATAAAAAAAAATTGTGAGTAATAAGGGCTATGGCGGCTGGAGAGCGTTGGCCTCGCAGTTCTGAGGTCCTGGGTTCAATCCCGGACCCGTCTGTGTGGAGTTTGCGTGTTCTCCCCGTGCCTGTGTGGGTTTTCTCCGGGTGGGCACTCCAGTTTCCTCCCACATCCCAAAAACATGCAACATTAATTGCAGCCTCTCAATTGCCCATAGGTGTGATTGTGAGTGCAGCTGTTTGTCTCGATGTGCCCTGCGATTGGCTGGCGACCAGTTGAGGGTGTGCCCCGCCTCCTGCCCGTTGACAGCTGGGATAGGCTCAAGCGCTCCACGCGACCCTTGTGAGGATAAGCGGCTAAGAAAATGGATGGATGGATGGATAAGGGCTACACAAATGAAGTTTACTAGACTTGGCATAGACTCCCAATATACCACATAAAATACCACATTTTTTAAAGTATTCCTGATGCTCAGGTACACAATCACGCTTGCAATATCTCAACATGATCATTTATGATATGACAATGTGATATTTTGGTACAGATCTGAACAAAAATCATGGAAGTTAATACTCATAATTTGCCTCTGCGGGCCACATAAAATCATGCGGCGAGCCGAATCTGGCCCCCAAGACTTCGGTTTGACACCATTGCTGTATTGTGAATATCCATCCATCCATTTTCTTTACTGCTTATCCTCACGAGGTTCACGGGGAGTGCTGGCGATTATCCTAGCTGTCGACGGGCAGGAGGCGTGGCACCCTGTTTTTTTAAAGTATTGCTGATGCTCAGGTACACAATCATGCTTGCAATATCTCAACATGATCATTTATGATATGACAATGTGATATTTTGGTACAGATCTGAACAAAAATCATGGAAGTCAATACTCAGAATTTGCCTCTGCGGGCCACATAAAATCATGCGGCGGGCCGATTCTGGCCCCCAAGACTTCAGTTTGACACCGTTGCTGTATTGTGAATATCCCTCCATCCATTTTCTTTACTGCTTATCCTCACGAGGGTCGCGGGGAGTGCTGGAGCCTATCCCAGCTGTCAACGGGCAGGAGGCGGGGCACACCCTGAGCTGGTCGCCAGCCAATCGCAGGGCACATAGAGGCAATCACACCTTGGGGCAATTTAGAGTGTCTTCAGGTGAGGATTGTAGAGACACTTTGAATGAAGCATTAAACTTAATATGGCAGAAGAAGCTGGGACAGGGAGGGAGACGCTGCCCCCCACAGTCAATCGGCAGCCATCGCACCCTTGCCGTTTCTGATATTTAAAAAAAAAAATGTTTTGGCTGAGTTTTTGTTTGTTTTTCCAGAGCGCGGCAGCAGCGCCCAGCCCGGTGATGGGCAACATGCCCCCCAACGACGCCATGCCAGGCGGACCCATGCCTCCGGGCTTTTTCCAGGTACGACAACCCGCCACCAATTTATTGATCGGATCTCTCAATCAATCAATCACGTCTTTGTCATGTCCCGCCACTCATACCTCGAACGTAATCTCTATAATCTTAAAAATGATTTTAGCACTACACTGATGAGAAAGAATCACGTCAATGTGTTGCAAGAGAAAAGTTGTCAGTTTTGTTTATCGTTGTAATGTCATGACTGTTCTTTAAAAATATATATTTTTCCCATACAATGTCATTCTCAAAATATTGAAATATTTTATTCATAATATTCAGATTTCTCATAGCATTACAGCATTTTTATCATAAGAGTGCAATGGTTGTCGTACCTTTACAGATATTCTCGGAACATTGTGACTTTGTTCCCATCATACTAAAAGGTTGTCATAATGTTAAAAATGTATTTTTATTACACATTTTTCACCTGTAACGTTTACGCTGGTAAAATATGTTCTTATATTCATCCTTATTACAAGCTGGTTTTCAAACTTCTTTTCATTGTCAAACTTTTTTCCTTGCAACATTATGATGCGAGACATTTGTTTTCCCAAGAGGAAGAGACATTATCTGTAAAAAATAAAATAAAATAATAATAATAAAAAAATATTTTTCCTGTCGTGTAAGCAAGCTGTCACAGAAAATTACGTAATAGTTATGCAGGATATATAAAATACATACTAGATGGAGGGGAACGAAAAAAGTTATTTACTTCACGTTATTTTTCCTTAAACAAATTAAAATAAAACATTTCTTAAAATGTGTATTTTTTTTTAAAGGCCATATTACCCTCACATAGCATTCTGCACGAGGAAGCAAATAATATTCATTTTTGTGTCTGAACATTCTGACTTTATTTCTGAAACGATACAAACGTTTTCTCCAAACAGTTGAACTTTATTTTGAAAGGATTACAAAGTCATAATAACGCTTTTTTTGATGCAAGTAAAAAAAAAAAAAAGAAAAGAAAAACTTAAAAAAAAAATTCTTCAAAGGTATTTTTTGGTGTCATGAATCCCAAAAACGCAAAAAAAAACCAAAACAATGAGCATGTTCCATCTACAAAAGGGGGAATATTAAAATTAATATTTTAAATATTTTTTTTCGAGCTATGTAAAACTATCCGTGTTGGGCAACACATTCCGCCGTTCATTCCTTCCTTCACGCGCGTGTGTGTCCTCTCCCACTGCTCCATCCCCGCATCTCCGCCTCCGCTCGCATCGCCACGCCGCCGCCGCCGCCGCTACACGGCCGTAATCAGCTCGAACACCGCGCGCGGCGCCGTGATGGACGGCGTTGGCATTTGGCCGACGCGCGATAAGGTAGCGGGCGGGGGGGTCCGGTTGGGGACGGGGGGGCGGAGAGATGAGAAATGTGAAAGATCACCTCCACCTGGACTCGCGCTCGCCCGCCCCGCCCGCCGTTGTTTAGGGTGCTCGTAAGCAAGGCGGCGGGGGGGGGGGGGGGGGGTAACGGGAGTGCATAAGCAAAGAGTGAGAGAGTGAGGCATGACAGAGCTATTTATAACATCATTGGGGGTGTACGGAGGGTCCGCATGTGTGTGTATATATGTGTGTGTACTGTGTTGAAGGGACTTATTGTGACAGGGAGCTTTGCTTGTTTGCCGCAAACGCGTTTCCCGGTCACGGTCGGGAGGGGACTCGGTCCCGACGTCGCAGCCATTTTCCCCGCGATGAAGCCACGCGCCCGGCGAATAGCCCCCTCCGTCTACAACCCAACCCCCAACCCCGTATCTCGCGCGACGCCATTTTGGACTCGAGAAAGCAAAAAAAAAATTGGGCCGCGTTCGCCATAGCTACCATGCTTTCACATTGTGGTGGTGTGGGGGCTCCCTCTAGTGGTATGCAAGGAATGACCAAATTAAAACGCTGCAGAATTTGATATTAACATTTCAAGTTCAATTGTATTTAACTGAAATGCAATAGTTAGTTGAGTCATTAAGTATGTTTTTTTTTTTTCAAACATTGTCCAAATGGTGTATTACCATCCATTGAAACTACCGTAATTTCCCAGGAAGTGGTTTTTACCAGTCCGGTCCTGTTAGCGCTGCGCTAGCGTGTTACTGCCGCGTCGGCGTGATTTTTACAATGTTTTTTTTTTTTTTTTTTTTTTTAGCCGGCCCTGTTCGCGCTAGCATAGTCGCGGCTCATTTTTTTTTTTGACATTGTTGCCCTCTGCTAGCGTGTTACAGTCGCATCTCTGTGTTTTTTTTTTTTTAGCGATGCGGCTAATTTGTGCATTTTTTTCTGACGGCCACAAGGGGGCGCTCGAGTGGAAAAGGTACAAGTGAGACCGGTGGAATATATGTGCCGAGGAAGTGACTTTTAGCGGTCGGGCCCTGTTAGCGCCGCGTCTCAGTAATTTTTACCGGTATGTTGTTTTTTTTTTTTTTTTTCTTTTTAAACTTAACTTTTCTGTTAGCGTTAGCGCGGCGCTAGCATCAAACTCTCTGTGTACCTACCGCCCTTGATCAAGCCCATGCATCTCGAGAAGTAGCCGCGAATTTCACAAACTCTTCATCCTCCTCCCGTGATGACGAAGGAGCGCTTCCTTCAGGTGTAACCCCCGACTCCCACCCTCTTCTTTCTTAAAGGGACCGCCTGGCTCTCAGCAGTCCCCCCACGCACAGCCCCCCACACACAACCCAAGCAACCCCATGATGGGACCCCACGGCCAGGTAAGAGGCAAAATACTCACTCTCCAGCCACCCCTTCCTTCCTTTCATCTCCCTCTCAAAGCCCACCCAAACGCGAGCCCCCACCTCCCCCCGGTCAGGCTTCCTTTTAAAACCCGTTCTTCCTCAGCGCCCCTCCAGGCCAGTCAGTCCCGTTCCGGTTTGAGAACCGTAATCCCGGCCCGCTCCGGTCGGCGTCAGAACATCCGGGAAGCGGCCGGCCGTGCCCCTCGTCGTAGCCCGGCATCGGGTGTCCCTATGCGGGATGAATTATTCACTCCCTGCCCCTCCCCCGGAGCTGCTCGCGGGGGGGTTGTGCACTTCTCCGCCCCGCTGCTCTTACCGCATACACACACACACACACACATATGCGCCCCCCACCCCTCTGCTTGCTTTTTCTAGCAGCTTATGAATAAAACAAGGGCCCGAGCATGTGCTCACATCCTCACTTCAGTCGTGCTCCTAAATGGAACAATCAGAGTTCGGGTTTCGCCGGCGAGGTTGCCATCTCTTAGCGCGAATCCGGATCCTCGTTCTCGCGGTTTCTGGATTCCCCCGAGTGGAAACACGCCCGAACCCCCCAACCCCCGAAGTTCGCTCGTGTTGTTGTCGGCCCCGACCGTAGCGCGCGTCTAACCAGCGTGACCGCAGGCCGAGTCGGCTCCCGGGGGAAACGTGTGTCCCTGCGCGTCATCCGCCTCATGTGTGTGTCCTCGGCGCTGACGTTTAACCCGAGTCTGACGCTTTTTCTATTTATTTATTTTTTCAGCCTTTCATGTCGCCCCGGTACCCCGGTGGACCGCGTCCCACCCTCCGAATGCCAAATCAGGTACAAAGCAACCCCCCCCACCTCTTCTGATTCAACTGGTAGTTGATCGCACTTATCAATCATATTTTGTCTGTCTGTGTGTGTGTGTGTGTTTTTGTGGACGTGCGTATGCATGTTCCGCTCAGCCCCCAGGTGGAATCCCAGGATCGCAGCCTCTTTTGCCAAACAGTTTGGACCCAACACGGCCGCAAGGTATGGCGGTTTCCAAAAATATGATTGTCATGACATGTGAAAAAAAATATTATTGGATGATGATGGTGGATCAGCTGGTAAAGCGCCGGCCTCACAGTTTTGAGGACCCCGGGTTCGATCCCGGCCCCGCCTGTGTGGAGTTTGCACGTACTCCCCGTGCCTGGGTGGTTTTTTTCCGGGTAGTCCGGTTTCCTCCCACATCCCAAAAACATGCAACATGAACTGGACACTCTAAATTGCACTTAGGTGGGAATGTCTATGTCTGCTGCGATTGGCTGGAAACCAGTTCAGGGTGTGCCCCGCCTACTGCCCGTTGACAGCTCCAGCACGCCCCGCAACCCTCGTGAGGATAAGCAGCAAAGGAAAATGGATGGATCGGTTATTGGATCCCCATTGTTTTGTACTACATGTGCAAATTCTATGTTATAAAATATAGGAGGAAGCCTAATATAGGATATATTGGTGTCATCTACAACTTTGGAGTTCTATGTTACTTTTTATTTATTTTTTGAGCCAATTGTTAACTTTTCCTTATTGGAAAAATAAGATGTATGGAAAAAGCTGTTATATAAAGAATAGATTGGGTGAAAATATAACGAATAAACCATATTTGCATGCATACAAGAAATACAATTAGACAAAAATACTAATGTGAAAAATGAAACAAATAATAAAAAATATATAAAAATAAATATTTCTAATAAATAAATAAATACAAAAAATTAAACTGAAATGTATGAAGAATAAAATAAATTTCAAAAATGCCATCACATAAAATTATATGTTTAAAAAGTCAAATAATAAAGTGAAAGGAAAGAAAATACTATTATATATATAATTTAATATATGGGTTTTTAATGGAAATTTACCGTAAATATGAGAGGGAGCACAGTGAAGGGAATTACGACACACATTTTTGAAACTGTTTTGAAAAAGGACAAAATTATGAAAAGGCCTCATTAAAAAAAATCATGAACCCGTTCACATACAAGGAGAAGATTTTGTAAATCTTTTTTCCTCTAAAATGGGAGAAAAGACTAATGTTAATTGTAAAATCGAATTTTTTTAAACAGTAAAGTAGGAAAAAATAGATATAAAAAATATAGATCTTTATAATGAATAACAAATATTCAGTCATATGGACTAGTACACAACGTTGTGACTTTTGGCACCCGGTGCGGACTTGACGTGAGTCCGGCCCAGGACAGCAGAGCGCCGAGGAGATTCTATCTGGAGATTACGGCCACGGGGTTTGAACTAATGGGATTACGACGCGGCCTAGCTAGTCTGTCGCGTGCGTCGATAAGACTTTGGGACGAGCCATATGCGGAATTAACGCGAGCGTTTGCGTTTTTTGTTCCAGGGCATCCCAACATGGGCGGTCCGATGCGGATGAATCCTCCTCGAGGAATGGCCATGGGCCCACAGGTACCGATGACAAGCGCGCACGCCTCACCACACCCACGTAATATGACAAATAGCGAACAATTATAAATGCCATCGTCATACTAACAGTTTGCATTGCTGGTAGCGGTTCTCCAACTAATTAAGCACATGGTGGAAAAACATGTGCAGATTGATAATATAACAATATTCACAAGTACATATACTTCATCCTCGACATAAAATGATGACTATTACTGAGTCACTTAAAGTATTAGAAGTACAGTTCTTCTCTGTTTGTGTCTTCTTAACTGTGTTGCACTGCCTCCCAGTGGCCAAGGCAGGTACAGCAGAAGCAGAGTCCAATGCAATTTGTTCATAAAACACTTTTAAAAAACAATAGAATTGACCAAAGTGCTATCCATCAGTGGATAAAAAGTATTGAACATCATGAAAATGTAGCACGACATACAAATACTTTTTTTTTAAATAAAAATGCAATGAAATCACAAAATAAAACCACAAGATCCAGAGAGAATCGTTTTTTAAAGGGAATTTACCGTAAATATAAGGAGAGTGAAGCACAGTGAAGAGAATCACGACATTAATTTCAGATTGTATTTAATTTTATAAAAATTTGTTATAAACTAATAAAATAAAATAAAAATAGTTACAAACTATTTTGAAAAAGGACACAGTAATAAAAAGGCATTTTCCTCATTAATAAACACGAACTTGGTCACAAAAGGAATTCAATTCACATCTCAAGGAAGGTACCATTGTTAATAGTATCGTAACTGTGTCTTTTTTTTATTTCTTTTCCCATCTTTCAGAATTACGGCGGCATGAGACCACCACCCAACTCCATGGGCGGACCCATGCCAGGAATGAACATGTACGCTCGTCCGGCCCCCTTTGCACTCGTATCGATTGTAGCATTTTTTTTTTTTTTTTTTTGAAGTTCCGCTGTGTCACTGCAGGGGTCCGGGAGGCAGAGGGCCGTGGCCGGGACCCAACGCTAACTCAGTGAGTCACCCCCCACCTTCCCGCCCCCTTTTTTTGTTTTTTTTTTTTTTTTTTGCACATCACAACACTACCGACGTTAGCCCGGCCGCGTAGCAGCCGTTGGCAACCTGCGGCGCCGCCGTATTTCCCGTTCGGCGGCGTTCCGTGGCTCGGGATCGGCTTTTTCATGTTCGCCCGTGCTGAGTCGTAACGGTCCGGTTTCCCTCCGCAGATAGCCTACTCCTCCTCGTCTCCGGGCAACTACGTGGTGAGTGAGTCGAACGTTTGGATTTGAAAGAACTCTGAAGACGAAAAGCTTCATGCGGTTGATTTTGTTTCACTTTGAAAGTTGTTTTTTTATTTCTGTCCTCTGACGGGTGTGAACTTTGACCTCTCAGGGACCCCCAGGTGGCGGAGGTCCACCCGGAACTCCCATCATGCCCAGCCCAGGTGGTGCGTCACCTACCTACCCCCCACCCAGCCACAATCCTCCTCACCCCACTCTCCTCACCGTGCATGCCCCCCCCCCACTCCCCCCTCCCCCCACGCCTAACTTTTGCTGTTCGTCATCATTTGTTCAAAAGACATAAACGCAATCCGTTAACCGAGCCGATGTGTCTGCTTTGCTCAGATTCGACCAACTCGAGTGAAAACATTTACACGATGATGAATCCCATCGGACCTGGAGGCAACAGGCCCAACGTGAGTGCTGCGCACACGTGAAGAAAAATAAATAAAAATAATCGTGAAATATTTGCATAGGTTGAAGTTAGAACAGTGGGAAACGAGCCCGTAGCGTGTTTGTTTGGTTTCCATTTTTGGATGTTCAACCAGAATTCTGCTGGGTTCTATCAGTGGGAACCCAGATGACATTGACTCAATCGACGTTTCACTGCGATCTGACCTTGTTTGGGTTGTTCTGCCGTTTGCACCAGTTCCCAATGGGACCCGGGCCCGACGGGCCGATGGGTGCGATGGGAGCCATGGAGCCGCACCACATGAACGGATCGCTCGGTGCGTCTTCTGTCCTTATCCTTGTCGCGTACCAGTGAAATGTGCTTTCTGACTCAAGTGTGGTTGGTGTGATTCCGCAGGTTCTGGAGACATGGACGGCTTGCCAAAGGTGAGTAATCCAAACGCGATAATTCTAATGCACGTATCTTATCGTTCAGTAAATGAAATGGATGATAGTTTTTGCAGAATTGCTAAATTGTCATTGTTGTGGTGAGCGGAGAGGCTCATGGAACGCCAATGTTCCCTCGAAGCTGCGCAACTGCGCATTTGCGCACTTGTCGCGCACTCTCAGCGCAGAGCAAAACGGATCCAGCGCAGTGAACAAAAAGCTAATTCTGTATTTTAAAAATAGGAGACCTCATAACGTTAACCCTAAAACTGTTTGGGAGCATCATTCAGCGTTCAACATGCATTGCTCAAGATATTCTGCAAGCAATCATTCAGTTTTACACCAAGAAAAACAGACGGGGATATCATTATGGGTTAAAAATAGATAAAGGAAACAAAGTCAGAAGCGGCATTTCAAATTTATAGTTAATAGTTGGCTTAAAATATTTGTTTGTTTGTTGACATTTTCAGAGTAAGTTTGCAAAAACACAAAATTGTTCTTCAAAATGTTCTGATGAGCCATGTAACTCCAACGGATGACATTGATTTGACCGCAGTGCGTACGTCTGATGTTGCTCACGGTGGTCAAAGGGGGCGCTCACGGGCTGTTTGCTTAGACACGTCAAAAATTCGAGGGAACATTGCCGGCGGTGGCGGAGCAGAAATGCACGCAGCAGAGACGCTTTGGGGAATGTTAATTGTTTGTTGTGTTAGCCAGCCCGTGAGCTAACAAGCTAGCCTGCGAGCTAACAATATCCTCTTGCCACCACCACCACCCCCTCCCCCACTGACTCACTCCAAATCTCTTTTTTTTTTTTAATTATCCAGAGTTCCCCTAATAACATGGGGGGCATGAACAACCCCCCCGGAACGCCGCGGGACGACGGCGAAATGGGCGGCAACTTCTTGAACCCATTCCAAAGCGAAAGTGTAAGTCCCAGCCTCGCCGTGTCACCCCGAACGCTTCACCTTGACACCCCCGCCGACATAAAGGTCGGACCAATGCCAGCAGACGGGACCGTCCAGTCGAGTGAACACAAACTTTTGGGAGGATTCAGATTTGGACGACGTTTGACTTCACCACAGTGAAATTGCCTTATTGAAGGGTTGCTCGCTAGTTAAGCGTGACCACAGCGCGGTTAAACGGATCCAGTCAAAAAAGCCCTGCTTGTATACGTGAATTTGTTTTTTTTTTTTCAAATCACCGCAATTCACTGCCGACAGACCTCACCCAGGAAATTTGTAAAGGAAATACCATTTGGTACATATTTATAAGCCCCAGCTGTGTAAAAGCTGCAAGTTCCCACATTGAAACAAGAGAGATTTACAAAGAATGATTGTACACAGAGAGTTTAACGCTAGTGCCGCCGCGCTAACACTAGCGCCCCACGTGCGCTAACTCTAGCGGCGCCGTGCTAATGCTAAGACTAGCGCCGCCAGGCTAACAGAGCCGGTTAAAAAAAAAAAACATGCTGGTAAAAATCACTGAGACACAGCAGTAACACGCTAGCTCGGCGCTAACAGGGCCGTGCCGGTAAAAGTCACTTCGTCGGCACATATATTCCACCGGTCTCATTCTTACCTTTTTCGCTCGAGTGCCCCCTTGGGGCCGTTAGGAAAAATGCACCGCATAAACCGCATGGTTGAAAGAGTGTTGAAAAAAAGCTGCGGCTTGTCGGGCGGAAATGACGATAGATTTTTAACGGAGAGTGTCATCTGCTTGCATTGCGTCGGCTTACTAATCACCAGTAAATTCATGTTGTGCCCTTGTATCAGTGTTGTATTATGATCAACACCTCATCTCCATAAATCAATAAAAACTATTGGATGGTTCGTCACCTGAAAAGGGGAATCGCAAGTGTTCAGGCCTGGTCTTACTTTACCTAACTTACCTTTGTCTAAACAACTTCCTTACTTGATTTAAGCTTAGGCGGCACAGTGGAGAAGCTGGAAAGCGTTGGCCTCACAGTTCCGAGGTCCCGGGGTTCGATCCCTGCGTGGAGTTTGCATGGTCTCCCCGTGGCTGCGTGGGTTTTCCCCGGGCAGTCCGGTTTCCTCCCACGTCCCAGAAACATGCAACATTAATTGAACACTCTGAATTGACCGTAGGTGTGATTGTGAGTGTGGCTGTTTGTCTCGATGTCCCCTGCGATTGGCTGGCGACTAGTTCAGGGTGTGACCAGCCTTGTGCCCGTTGACAGCTGGGATAGGCTGCACCACTCCC
Source organism: Syngnathoides biaculeatus (assembly GCF_019802595.1). Classification (NCBI taxonomy): domain Eukaryota; kingdom Metazoa; phylum Chordata; class Actinopteri; order Syngnathiformes; family Syngnathidae; genus Syngnathoides; species Syngnathoides biaculeatus. The sequence goes on along the minus strand of NC_084654.1, from coordinate 22,401,260 downwards.
TGCGAACCTTGTGAGGATAAGTGGTGACATAAAAATGACTTATTACACCCTTAGCATGCCTATACCTCCCTCCCTACTTAACTTAACTTAACTAAGGTACCTGAACTTATCTTAAGCGCAAAAGACCGTGTTGAGCTTTCAGGGTCATCTTGCAAATCTCAGTGCTGAGTGTGAGCGCCCCCTGGTGTTTAAATGTTGCATATCCACTCATCTGTGCCCTCCGCCCCCCTCCCCTTGCCCCCCTCTCTCTCTTTTCAGTATTCTCCCAACATGACGATGAGTGTGTGATTTTATTTTTTCCTTTTTTTTAATTTTGGTTATACCCCCCCCCTCCTGTTTTGTACCCCTACGCCCTGTTTTTGTTTTTTTTTTTTTTTTTTTTTTTTTTTTTTGTCCCCCGCCTCAAACCTTACCTCACCCTCGGACCGGGCCCGCTCCTCGCCCTCCACGCTCGACCGCGACCCTTCCCCGCGGGTGAACCGCAGCACTCCTCGTCGTCGTCGTCCTCCGGCGCGGTTCTGGAGCTCGCCAGGACGCTGGCGAAAAAGACGGGCCCTCCGGGAGCGTGCAAGATGGCCGCCGGGCCGGGCAGGAAGTTGCAGCAGGGCGGCAGGAAGGGCCTCTTCTCGGACTTTAGACAATGAGTGCGGGGGAGTGAGGACAAACGGAGAAAAAGGAGAGCGACACGTGCTCAAGGACGCTGGCTCTCTGGAATCTTCATCTGCATTCGGACTTGTTATTATTATTATTATTATTATGATTATTTTATTTTTTTAAGTAGTTTGTAATGTATTGTTCCTGACCTCTGCTTGTACATTTTTAACAGAGGTTTTGTGAGGATCCGTTTTTTTCTTTTTTTTTTTCCTACTGTGTGTATGTATTATATCATTGCTATTTTTATTATCGTATTGTTATTATTGATTATATTGCTGTGCTTATTTTCTTGTTCATTTATTATTTTGCGGGACAAGGCCCAATTACGTGTGCACAAACGATGTGACCACACTGCTGGTAAGATTTTATCCCTGGACTATTGACCTTTAAAAAAAAAAAAAAAAAAAAAGACACATTTATTCATTTGTCATTTTCTCTTTTTTAGCCACATTTTTTTTTTTACTGAAATGATTTGATTTTGAACCAATATTTTGTTTTTTGGAGTTTTCCCCCCAACGTTTTATTTTCAAACTTTTCAACCCAGTTATTTTTTTTGTCCATCTTAATTGTCTTGTAAATCTCACCTGATGTACCCAAAATATGTTTTTTTGTACCCAAAACGTTTTATATAGAAATGTTGAATGCCCCGCCCCCAAATTTGTCCAAGGCGTTTTTTGTTTTGCTGATAATTTGTCACCAATGAGTACAGTGGAGTTTGAATGCTGCCCCCCCCCACCCCGCCCCCCGCCCCTGAAGTTCGCTTAGGATGGGGCCCAGGCAGGGGTGTCATCCATTCTCATTTTTCCTTTCTTAATAATTTTGATGTGTCCCATAACTTTAGCAGAGGTGACATTCCCCTTGTTGTTGTTGTTTTTCAGTTGCCCCCCCACCCCCACCCCCCAAGAGCTTTGCCCCTCGTGGGGTGCTGCGCCCTTGTTACCTTTTTATTTATGTAAACCTCTCCCATCTTGTTTTTTTGTTTTTGTAAATACTGTACAATGCATTTTTTGATATCATTGACATGTTTTGATATTTCAAAATCACAGAAAACATGCGCGCTCGTGTGCGTGTGCACGCGCGCGTGTGTGTGTTTGCGAGTTGCGAGGCGAGATGTGCACAGTCTCTGACTTTTAAATGAAAACTCTGTAAATGTTTATTATAAAAATACAGAATGGAGGCTCTAAAGTTGAAACGCCACGCACAATTCTAACTGTGAATCGGACAGAAGGAGGCCATATATGTTGACGCGTATCCCTTCTTCGGAACTATGAAGGATTTTATTTTATTTTATTTTTTTTAGGAGGATTTTTCAATTACTCTTGTCCAAAAAAAAAAAAAAAAAAAGAAAATGCAGTTGTTCTATTTTTGTTGTTTCTGTCTACAGCAATGATCATTTCTGTATTTTTATTGTGCTGTTGTAAAATACTGTAACATTTAAAGAAATGGGCTTAATTTGAGGACTGTTTCTGTTCAATTTCCTCAATTTGTTTTATTTTATTTTAGCAGTATTGAATATGAGGCATTGTGTCGGGGAGGGGTGGGGGCTTTGCTTTGTATCATGTTAGGGTAGTTTTCCCCATCCTAAATGTCTTGTGTAGTTTAAAGAAAAAGAAGAAGAAAAAAAAACAAGAGGTTCCTTCTTATTTGTATGTTTCTTTATATTGTAAAGTTTCTTTAGATAAAAAAAAATGTTATTGAAAAGGGGGAAGGTGGGAAGACTGCATTGTGTATTTTTTTTTATTTTCAAGTTGTCAGTCGTTTTTACCTGTGTCCCCCCCTCTCCCCCCTTGTTGTAGATACATATTAAAAACAAATAAAATGACTTCACTCCTTTTGCCATGAGCAGCAGCTGCTTTCAATCCCAGCGTTTATATTTTACTCCCGACATAATTCTTTAAATTTTTTTTACCGTTTTCTTTATGGTATAAAGAATATTGTAGTTGTTTTATTGGTATCCCTTTGACATGAACTTTGAATTGAGTGGTCTACTAATGGATTGTTTTTATTATTTTAAATTATTTTTTTTTAATGAAAATGTTAAAAATTGGGTTTGGTATGCAGGCTTCCTCTCGTGGTCCGTGAAAAAAAAATCACTGCAGTCTTCCGTTCAGAATTTTGTGATTTAAACCTTTTTTTTTTTATCCAGTATAGTACAATTGTTGAGTACAGTTCAGTTTTTAACTTTAAAGTACAGTGTACTTAGTTCTTTCTTTCCCAATATTTATCTCTCCGTATTGTTATATTTAAATAAACTAATAATAGTTACACATTTTATTTTAAGCACCCTTCATCCGCGACCATAATAAGGAAAATGAATGGATGAACATCCATAACGTACATAAACAAACAATAAATGACTGCAATGTACACAACAATAAAATTGCAACTTCAGATACAGGATTAGGGAATCTTGAATAAGCGAGTTTTGAGTCTGGTTTCGAAGAGTCGATGTTAAGGATGGAAGGTGGCAGAGTTAGTAAATGAAATTATGTTTATTTTTTATTATTATTTATGACTTCGAAAATATTCAACTGACTGGCGTAGGGGGAAAAATTACCCCAGAACGAGTAACAACAACAAAAAACAATTAATCCCTAAAATAAGTTTAAAAAAATGCCAGTACAACAAGTATGAATTGACTTGATGACATTTTTTTTTGGTGGAAGTTTAAAAAAAAAAAAAAAGGCAAAACGGTCTTAAAACAAGTACAAGTAAATAATTTTTAAGTTTTTCCATTGAAAATTTGAGTCACATCTTTTTCTTTTTTTGTAAAGATCATTTTTGAGTTTTTCAATTGGAAATTTTAGTCACATTGTTTTCTTTTTTTTTTCTTTTAAATACAAGAATTTCAAAAACAAAACACTATTACGGCGTTGGTGCTCTATTTTGATTGTGTTTTTGCATTAAATGTTTAACACCCAAAAAAATGTGACATTTACTTTCAACTTGTAGTAATTTTGTGTGATTAAAAACACGTTAAAAACTAACAACTAACTGTGAACACGAATATCGTATATGAAATATTGCACAGTCGTGAGGAAATTTTGATTTGCGTAAGCGAGGAGCCACACAGGAAGTGAGGATGCTGACGTCACCTCGACGTCACCGTTTATTTACGCCTTTAGGCCAATCAAGCCCGCCCGAGTCCTCTGACGTCACACGGCGGACTCCAGAAGAGAGCGCGAGAAAAAGCGGAGGACAACAAGCGGCCTCGTTTTCTTCTTCCCCTTTTTCGGCCTCTTCCTCCGGCACCGGCCAATGTTCATTTGTCCGGACTCCCAGCTCGGAAGTCGCAGCCGGCCGAGCCAGCGGCCATGCTGGAGGAGAACCGCGGCTACGGGCTGTCCGCCGGCGGCTCGCTGGCGAACGTCTCCGTGTTTCACCTCAAACTAACTGACAGCGCGGCGTCAGCCATTAGCAGCCTCCGCCGCCAATACGACAAGGTAAGCTAGCTCCCTTAGCCGCCTTTAGCCTCCTAATGCTAGCTCTTCTTCAAAACAAACACAAAAAATGTGTTTTGTTTTAAGAAAAAATTCCGTGTTACATAAGAAAATGCGGAAAGCACGAGACGAAGAGAGAGAGAGACGCAGTAGTGGGAAGCACCTAAGTACTAATACTAACACTAGTACTAGTATTTCACTACTGAACTCAGAAACCTTTTATTTTTCCAGCTAGTTGTAATTTACTTGAGTCCAGTGTTCATATTTTGGGACTACTTTTATTACCTGCATTGAATACATACTTCCTTCCATGTTATTTACCTTCTTACTTCCAGTGGTTCTCAAACTTTAACATGGTACAACCTAAAAAAAAATCTCTATATATATATGTATTGTATGTAAGAGTACAACTGTCAAGACAGATATTAAAATACATTAGTGTAGTAGTGCTAAATGTTAATCCCCCAAAACATTTTATCCCCCCCACACACACACACACCCACTCATAAGAAATAAGTATTTGTAATAGTATTAGTCACTGCAACATTATATGCAATTTTTACATCAACACTTGGGGGAAATAACCGCTTGAAAAGTAGAATTCCTCTGTATTGCCGCTCACTTTTTATAGCATTTTAATTGAAATGCCAGTGAACCTCACATCACCGTGTTCTGCGGCAATATGGCCACAGAACCTGGCAAAAGAAAGATTGGACCCTCTTTACATTTTTTTTGGAACCAGCTGCAGAACATGGGTTGAGTTTGCCCCCAAAAAGTTTCTGACTAAAAAAAAAAACACAGGAAAAAAGTTTTTTCCAAATAAATAATATCCATTTTCTTAGCCGCTTATCCTCACGAGGGTGGCGGGGAGTGCTGGATCCCATCCCAGCTGTCAACGGGGAGGAGGCAGGGTACACCCTGAATATATAAATATTTAATGTATTCTTTATTTCATTTTTCACATGAGTATTTTTGTCTGATTGTATTTTTTGTACAGGCAAATACGGTTTATTCGTTATATTTTCACCCAATCTATTCTTTGTATAGCAACTTTTTCGACACATCTTATTTTTCCAATAAAGAAACGTTAACAATTGGGTTAAAAAAAGAAATAAAAAGTTACGTAGAACTCCAAAGTTGTAGATGACGCCAATATATCCCATATTAGGCATCCTCCTATAATTTATAACATAGAATTTGCACGTGTAGTACTAAACAATGAGGATCCAATATCCAGCCATCCATTTTCTTAGCCGCTTATCCTCACAAGGGTCGCGGGGAGTGCTGGAGCCTATCCCAGGTGTCAACGGGCAGGAGGCGCAGTAGACTCTGGACTGGTCGCCGGCCAATGACAGGGCACATCGAGACAAGCAGTCGCACTTACAATCACACCTCGGGACAATTTAGAGTGTCCAATTAATGTTGCGGGTTTTTGGAAAGTGGGAGGAAACCGGAGTGCCCGGAGAAAATCCACGCAGGCACGGGGAGAACATGCAAAGTCCACGCAGTGGGGCCAGAATTGAACCCGGGTCCTCAGAGCTGTGAGGTCAACGCTTTACCAGCTGAGCCACTGTGCCGCCCAATGAATAATATAAATACATAAATTGATTTAAAAACAAAAAAAAAAAGACAAAAGGAACAATTACTATTTTTCTAATATGTTTCAAATGAAACAAAAACAAGACTATTTTAATAGCAAAATGATATTTTTAGCCTGCTGGAACATTTTTTTAAGGACCCGCCAGTCTTTATGTGTCCTGTTCGGGAAGCCCTAAAGTGACAGAATAAAGGCCCAAGAAAGAAAACTTACAGCATTGGTTTATTACTTGCAGGAAGTCAACACACTTCCTCTATTGACGCACTTCTCCTCTTCTCATGCTTCCGCCTTCCAAAACATGGAAAGCACAGTTCTTCTCCTGCTGGAGTTTCCTGTGATGATAACGTTACCTCGGTTGACGGGAAGGGGGTTGAGGTATGACGGCCTTTTGCGCGCTTATCAACGCTTCGGTTCATCAATGGCGTTTTCCCAAAGCGACTGTAGGGAATGTCATGTCATGCGCCGGCTCAAAGCGCACCGCCAGAACGACAGAGGGGATCTTTGGGGCCAGAAGTGGAAAGTGCGACACTTGTCAAGTCATTCTCCAGACTTAAACCCTGCAGAGAATGTATTTTACCTGATAAACCTCACAAAACAATCCATCCATCCGTAGTCTTAAAAACTCATATCCTCATCAGGTCGGGAGGGGAGGTGGAATTTACATTTCTAAAAATAAGTTCATTCAAAAACGTCGTGGTAGAAATTCAGGAATAGTCGTCTGTTGTGAAATGGTGGTTCGCTTTTTGCGGATTTACTGCAAAGCAGATTTATTTCAATATTTTTAAATTGTACTTGTACTGTGCAGCACGGTGGATCAGTTTTGGGTCCTCACAGTTCCGCGGTCCCGGGTTCGATCCCGCCCCTGCCTGTGTGGAGTTTACATGTTCTCCCCGTGCCTGCGTGGCTTTTCTCCGGGTGGGCACTCCGGTTTCCTCCCACATTCCAAAAAACACGCAACATTAATTGGACACTCTAAATTGCCCCTAGGTGTGATTGTGAGTGCTGCTGTCTGTCACGATGTCCCCTGCGATTGGCTGGCGACCAGTGTGCCCCGCCTCCTGCCCGTCGACAGCTGGGATAGGCTCCAGCGCTCCACGCGACCCTTGTGAGGATAAGCGGCTAAGAAAATGGATAGATGGGTTTAATTGGACTTTTCTCATCCAGTGTTTTCTCTTTCAGACTTCATTGGCTCCTCCCACCATCTGTTTCAATGGAAACCAAGGGGTAAGCAGAATCTCTCAGCACAATTTCATAAGAAAAATGATATGGAGTCAACTTTCTGATCGTGTTTCCTCTCCCGACGCAGAAAATCACAATTCCCTGCTCCGAGAGCGGCGGCGACGCCAGGGTCTTCACGTTCGGCGTCACCAATGTCGCCCGCGACAATCCGCAGGGCAGCTTCGACTGCATCCAGCAACTCGGCTGCGGGTGAGACAAACGTGGCGTTATAATCATCCGTCTTATTTTTATACCGCCGCAGACCAGTTCTTGGAAGTACAACCATTCCAGTAAGGGCTTTTTTTTTTTTTTTTTAATTGATTTAAACTGCGTGGCCCAAAAACACAGCGGTTGGGGACCGGAGTCTGTTGGGCCGGATGCTCTGCTAACAAAATGCTATCGTATGCCGCGTTGCAGCTCGGCGCAAGAGTTGTCGTGTCTGGGCGTGATCCAGAAGAAGATGACGGTGAGGGCCACGGACGACTCGTACGACAAAGCCCTGCAGAGCATGGCGCAGGCCGAGGAGGAGAACCGCAGCCGCGGGGCCATCGTCATCAAGCAGGGCGGACGCTTCAAGCAAGGTACGACGCCGTCGCGGCCGCCCCTCTTGTCGGAGGATGTCGCGAGGCGTGAAGGTTTTTTTTTTTTTTGTCCAGTGACGAGATGTTTGCCGCCGCCCCCGTTTAGGAAAAAAGGTGACGGTGCGAGCCCCGGCCCCAGCGCTGGCCAGCCTGGGCAAACCCCGTCGGGCGGCCAAGACCACCACCCTTCCAGGCGGCTGCGGGAAAGCGCCCGCCGTCGCGTCCAAGGGCAGGAAAGGCGTCGGCGCGTCCAACGGGAGGTGCGACGTGCACCAGCGGTCCATCAGGGAGAGGGTGACGCACCTGCTGGCCCTCAGGCCCTACCGGAAGCCGGAACTCATGTTGAGGCTGCAGAAGGACGGACTGACACCGCCTGATAAAAACATGCTGGACTCCGTGCTCAGTGATGTAAGTACATCTGTTTGCCATAATCCTCACTCAGAATGTCACATCAGATCCGCGCACGTAAGTCAGGGGTGCTAAATGTGTCCATGTACCCATCGGCGCCGAGCACGACTACGGACGAGGTACGGCTCTGGCCGGGCCGGCTCATACATACTGTCTGGGAGTCTGTTGTTAGTTAGAAGTTATCGGCATATCATCTAAACATTGCTCGAAACGATCGGGTAATATTGCCCCGGTCGCTTCACTCGTTTGTGAGATGTTCTCTTCTTTGAAAAGAGCTTCCGTGTCCCAGAGTAGGCGGCACGGCGTGTTTTCAACGGCGAACGTCGCGGTGCAGGCAACATGGCCACCGCTTGGATGTCGAATGAGACTTCCGCAACTTTGCTCACAGATGACGCGCTCTTTGCTCATATTTATTTTTTCGTATAGACAGTAAAGTGAATAATGTTATGTATTTTTCATCACAGTATCTATTTTCGAATGTTTATAGGCATGATAGTGGAGCTTTAAAGCGCTATAAAAGTGCACTGTGAATGCTTTTAATGCTAAAAGCTGGATACAGGTTTTTAACAAATATGCTGCCATCCAAGGAACTTATTTAAACCCGAGCCATTAATACAACATGCTAATTAATGTTGTTGTTGTTGTTGTTTTTTTTTTTTCTGTCTCATTCTGTGCCAACAGGTGGGACATCTTAACAGCAGGGACAACACGTTGGTGTTGAAGGACGGCCTGTACAAGGACCTGCAGAAGGACTGGCCCGGATACACGTCGGGAGACCAGCAGCTCCTCAAAAGAATCCTCGTCAGGTAGCCCTCAAACTCTGCTGGATGTGTTTTAGCACGTCTGCGGTGTGTGCACGTCGTCCGTGCGCTCGAATGTGTTTTCTCCAGGCACTCTGGTTTCCTTCCACGTTCCGCAAGAAAAACAAAGCATAGTTAGTTTCAAAACGGACGGACGGGTAAATGTGTCGCTGTTCCCGTGCAGGAGATTGTTCCAGCCTCAACAAAACCTCCTCGCCGTTCCCGAGGCCCAGGTCAGCCCGCTGCGGGACACGCCCAACTCGTCGCCGGCGCACCGCCCCAAACCCGCCCTGGCCGAGGAGTATACGGACCCCCTGGTCAGCAAGAAGACCAGGATATCGCACTTGACCCGCAAAGCCGCGTCGACGCCGGGCAAAGACGGCCGTTCCGCGGGCTCGCTGGACCCGCGGAGGCTTCTGGACTCCTTGTCGACGGCCTGCGGACAGAAAGACGCTCAGGAGACGACCGCGCCGGCGGCTGACGGGGACAGAAACACCGTCAAAAGGAAAAAGACCAAACACAGAGAGCAGGTGAGCGACGGCAGACATTATCAATATTTCATTGGAGCATTGTTGTGTGAATATTAGCGATATGGCACAGTTCTTTTTGATCACGGTGTGATAGTTATTTGCAATATTGTGGGAAAACTCACAGTATTGGTGAGGCAAAGAAGTTTTAGCAGGAGGACTGGAAAAACCTTCACGTTAGCCAGTTACACAATCGGTGAGTTTTTATTTTTATGTATTTATTGACGTCCCCACATGGTCACATGGGTTATGCGTCCAATCGGGGGTGTTTATACTCATAATGAGGAAGTGGCGCGCTGGAATTTGGTTGTAATTTGCGGTGTGACTGCGTATAGCCAGCCAAAAACGACATTTTAACCACGACGACTCATTATTACATACCGTGACATCGAGGTACTTTTGAGTTCGTGATATCGTGCACATTACTTTGAATAATACTTTTATTCGTTCTTTTTAAATGTTGTACTTTCAGAAGGAGGAGAAGAAGAGAGGTGGCAAAGAAAGGAAAACGGAGACCAGTACTGCCGATCCAACCGCTCAAGTCGCTGCGGACCCGACAGGTGAGACAGAAATTAATTGATTTTTCTTCATCAATTCCAGTTTATGTGTCAGGACAAAAATTATTATTTTTGTTTTCTTTTTCTTTTCTTTTTGTTTTTTCAATGAGGGCAGAGCCGGCCCAGGAATCTGGATGTTGGACAGCGGAATAAAAAAATCTGTACATAAATGAACATTAAAAAAATATATAGAATTTTTTTTTTTTTTTTTTTTTTTTTTTTTTTTAAAAAACCAAAGAAATCTTGAATATGCAGTCACGATTTATGGCATTGGTTCTCTCCAAAAAAGTGAAAAAAATGTTGAAAACATTGGAAAAAATGCAAATAGGTGAAGCTGCAGGTGCCAAACTATATACGGGGGTCCACTGTATGAAAGTATTTCATGTAGTTTTTAATCTACGGAACTTTGTTTGACAGAAGCCGCTTTTGTGACGTTAGACGCCGATGAGCGACAAGCAGCCGAGCGGAGCTCTGATTATTTAACGTAAGTACAAGTTGAACTCCAAATGTTCTGCTTTACAACTAAAGATGATCTTGTTTAAGTTCACACTTAATTGGTGGGCCGGTGCTGCGGGCACCAAACAATTTATTTTTAAGCCATTCATATTTCAATTATATGTCGCCTTTAACCTTCATGAAAAAGTTTAGTACCCTTTTAACTTGTTTATAGCCACTTTTCTCCACACACAAAGATTTAAGTTTTGCTACTTTTATGACTTAGTGTTTATCTTTCATGAGCAAATCACTGTTTGCTTTCATTTTTTTCATCTAGTTAGTCATTATTGTTTGGTTAAAATTATTCTGCACTTTTGATAATAAAAAAAAAGGCGCTACAGATGCGGCAATGTACTCCCAGCCTACCCTGCTCTACGTCTAAAGCATACATTTTAAGCAAAAAATAAATATATTTCTTAAATGATTTTATAGTATGAAGTATTTGAACTATACACGTTTTTCTACTCCGTAATTTACTATCAGGAAATGCTAAAAAAAAAAAAAAAAAGTGATTTAGAAAGCATAATTTTTTAGGTTTGGAACGCATTATTTCTTTTTCCATTCATTGTAATAGGAAACATCGATTTGGTTTTCGAACAAATCACTTCTCGAACCGTTTTCTGGAACGGATCGTTGGTCGAGAACCGAGGCTTGACTGTATTCTCAGTACCCCCTTCTAATCCATTGGTGCCTCGAGTTAAGAGTTTAACTAATTCCATGACCACAGATTAACTGCTTCTGATTCAATTCCTGGTTTGGTCACTTTTAAGTTAAACAAGATCTCTATAAACGATTACTGTGAATTAATTACCAAAAAAAAAATAGTGATTGATTCAATTGATATCAATTAATTGTTGCGCCATTGGGAAGTTCCAATAAATTTGCACAAACACACCAAAGCTAGTTTAAAAAAATAAAAAAGGCTAGAGGTGGTTGTAGTGGCCAGAAACGGCCAGCCGACCTTCGAGCCCAGAGGGCTTACATATTTTTTTTGTTTTGTTTTTCTGATTGCTGCGGTTCTGCGCTCAGGGCGTACACGGAGATCAGCACTCCCGCCCAGCGCCAGCGCTACAAGGAGGAGTTCAACAAGGAGTACAGCGAGTACCGAGACCTCCACGCCCGCATCGATCGCGTCACGCAACAGTTCGTGGAGCTCGACACGCAGCTTAAGCAGCTACACCACGACTCGCCCAAGTACAAGGTGAGGCGGTTGGAGGGGGAGCGGCACAAATGGGAAACGCCCCCCCCCCCAAAAAAAAAAAAAAAAAACACATGAGTCACAAAAAGACGCTAACGTCAACAAGCACAGCTGGGGCAAAGTGCTGCACATAAACCGTAAAAAACATTGACGGGTAGGAGTCGGAGGCCTTCCAGAAACTAAGCGATTTCACTGGAGGTTCTTTACTGATGTCAACGCACCAACCTGCCCCGGAAAAATATAACTTGCAAAATATAAGACATGACAATAATTTGGTTTTTCTTTTCTCAAATTTTTCTGTGCGGCCCCGGACCAAATGGCCCGGTCTGGGCGCTCCCGGTGCTGAAAAGTCTTCTTGCATCTATCTATCTATCTATCTATCTATCTATCTATCTCTCTCTGTCTCTCTCTCTCTCTCTCTCTCTCTCTGTCTCTCTCTCTCTCTCTCTATCTCTCTCTCTCTCTCTGTCTCTCTCTCTCTCTCTCTCTGTCTCTCTCTCTCTCTATCTCTCTCTCTCTCTCCCCCTCCCTCTCCCTCTCCCTTTATGTAGAAAAACGGGAACTTTTAGACCAGGGGATTTCCCAGTATGGGTCAACAACGTACCCAGAGTTCCCCTGTGAGTAACGCATGCGCATTCATCACAAGGGGACTTTTCAGCACGGCGGAGCACTCAGACCGGCACCAGACCATGGCCCGGTGGTAGGGGACCACTGCATCACGGGACAGGACAGAAAATGCAGAAACCTTTATTGATTTATACCTCAGTTATTGTAATTTTGGGAAACCGGAGTAAAGCCACGCAGGCACTGGGGTAACATGCAAACTCCACACAAGTGGGGCCGGGATTGAACCCGGGTCCTCAGAACTGTGACGCCAACGCTTTACCAGCTGGGTTAGGGTTAGTGACACTAACCTGTGAGGCCTCGTGATTTGAATTCAGCGTTGATATTTATTATTTACATGATTTGACTCTCAGTAATTGTGTCGTCTTCGTCTTTCTTCCAGACTATTCACAATAAGATCGTCCAGGATTATCGGCAAATAAAAAAGGTTTGGCCACTTTGAAATTGTCACATGATTTTCTTACTTGCCTGCATTTTCATGTGGCATCCTAGTCATATTTTTTTTTATTATTATTATTATTTCTCCCTCCAGTCCAACCCGAACTGCAGCCAGGACCGCATCCGCTGTCAGTACCTGCACAATAAGCTGGCTCACATCAAGAAACTCATATCCACGTTCGACCAGCGGCAACTGGAGCAGCTTTCCGCCCCCAACTGAGGAGGGGGAAAATCTCAACACTCCAACCGTCGCGCTAACAAGAGCGCCGGAAAACTCTGGTCTTGCCGTCGGATCGGTCACGGGTCGGCGGCGACGGTGAAGCGCACCGACCGGTTTGCCGTGCGTCGATCGGTACCGTCGAGGTCGTACGGAGCAGCCGTCACAAGCTTTGAAGCGCGTTGAGTGACGGCACTACGATGACCAAAAAAAAAAAAAAGAAATCTAGATATCATTTTTGCGGCAGTATTTTTCTTGCCCATCTTCACACTGAGAAGAATCTTCTGCAGATTTTTTTTTTTTTTTTTTCCCGCTCCTTGGTGGGGAAAAAAAAGCCTATCAGTGTCCTTCGTATTTAAGGTACAGCCGTCCAGTTATGTTCATTTAAGTGTCGGAATCTGTATTCAGGGATTTTTTTTTTTTTTTTTTTTTAATTTTTCCAATGTGTTGCCGGAAGTTAAAAGACTATAGTGTTGAAAACATGTTGCATGCTACGTTTTACTCCAGGGGTCCCCAACCCCAGCCCCGCGGACCGGTACAAGTCCCTGCAGCATTTGATAGCGGTCTGCAAACCAAATATTTCATGGTTTATTTAATTTTTTTTTTTAATTCAAGCTTTTGATCTTATTTTGAAAAATATTCAACCCTCGCCTCACTGCTGCACTATTACATCTATTGACATATTAGCTAACTGCAATTACTGTATCGTCTTAAGCTAACTACAAGCTAGCACTTGAAAAAAAAAAAAAAACGAGTCAAAAACAAAACGCACTGGAGAGATTTTTCGGGGGGAATCGAGCAAATGAGGCCAAAAATGTGTCGCGGACTACTAGCAAAACAAAACTTTTGTTTAAAAGAAAATATCGAGATTCCTAAATAAATTACGGGTTCATCGCAACAGGTGAACACGAGCCACACCCACTATGTATTTGCGGTGCGGTCCGCGGAAACACTTTCATACTTTGGGGACCCCTGTTTTGCATAACTCGTGCTCGCCAATGAGTTTTATTTTTGTACATTTGTCATTTTCGTTCACTTTCATTGCATCAGTTATAATACAATGGTTGGATAGCAAACGAAAACAAAACAAAGACATACAAAATCAGTCTCGTGAATAAATTGCTATTTGACTGTACCTGAAATTGAAGCCCTGTTATTGCTACTTAGTTAGAAGATAAATATTTCACGCCCTTTTTTGCATTGCTTGTCAAGCTAGTGGGGGCAAAGTGGACGGCAAGAAAATTGGAAGAATAGAGCTCGTGCACCTGCGTCATAAAATCACGTGACTTTTGTTTACGTCGCCATATTGCCGGTCAAGCTACGCATTGCTCAATGCTAAGTCGGGTGGAGACGACACGGAAATATTTCTTGTAGCACGACGCCCAGAGTGTTGTCTGATACCGTCAGACATTTAGAAGGTGAAAATAAACGGTACGTGGAAAAATTAGATGAACTCGGCATAGAGGACCCGCATTTAATGGCGAAGTCGATGTTTTCATCGATAAAAAGCTGGACTTGTTAATTTGCTTCCGCCTGTCTTGGACAACTGCATCTACACATGGATCTGGTAGTAAGTTGTTGAGCTCTACACAGAAAAGTTTGAAAGCGTATAAAAGTCTGGACGCATACGAATACTTTGTTGCTGGATCTGTTCTCAGGAATAAATCCACCATCCATCGCATTTAATTGCTGAAACCCATCGCTATTTCCTGATCTTTTTAGACGGTTTTCCATAGAGTTATCTCTTTGAATATCTTTCTCATCTGTTGTGACAACCAATAGCGCAACAGGTCTGGGGTATTGTCAATATTTTCCTACGGTTCAATGTTTCCCCACAATGTCAAGCGGGTCTGTTTGACCGGCAATATGGCGCCGCGAAAATGTTGACGTCACGTGCACGAGCTCTATTAGGATGCCTGCATTTTGGGTTGCACACAACACGGTACAGGCACAACAACGGACAGGGAAGTTGTTTTTCTCTTCTGTTTTGGCAGCACACTGTTTGACGTTGATTTTAAAAAAACGTAAGCCTTAATTTTTTTTTTAAGAAAATCACTTGACAATTAGCGAGTTGCGACTTGTTTTCATTCTTTTGTTTCTGCGACTGCCATTGGCCGTACGCGAGCACGTAGGCAGCGCCCCTTTCTAAAGCGAACGCTGATTGGTCTATCGTCTCGTCACGAGGTCTGTCAACCTTCCAATCCCGGTTCCCCTCCAACCGTTTGGGAGGTAGTGAACTTCCCTTATCATTCTAAAATGTGCACATTTTGCCACATTTTTGTGGAGCTGCGGATCATAACACGAACCAAGTCGTGAGGTTAGTAGAATCAATTCCTTTGTATTATTTGCAAAATGTGTTTAACTTTATTTGTTGTTGTTCATCTAGCCCCGCCTCTTTCATATCGACACGACAGCTGATTGGTCCGTTGTCAACTTATCACTTTTTTAACTCCTCACGAACACTTGCTCGTCGCCCCTTAGCAACAAAACGACCTCATTTTTAACCTTTTTAATTGTTAATTTTCACTCGAATAATGTCCGCCGCTCGGTAATAGTTGGACGTGTGGTGTGACGTGGCTAATTGGCGAGCTTTTGCCGTAAGGTTAATCGTTGCCAGCTGAGGACTTTTGAAACAATGTGTCAAACTAGCTAGCAGGTTGTTGAGCTAAAGGTAGCAGAATTCATAACGACAATATTTGTATTGACTGGTCGTCATATTGTCATTCGTTCGGCTTGTCGTTGCAGTCATGCTCCGACTGAGGACGGCTCTCAAACGGCCTTTGAGCATCTTGGGCTTGTCCTCTCCCACAGGTGAGATTTTTGATTTAAGTTTTTTTTTTTTTAATGAATTGAAATCATGTACAATACAAATCAGTCATTCCTGTTCTTTCAGACAGTCGCGAGGATTATTAACTGCAGTAATATTTGATTTCAGCTCAAATCAATGGATAGGTTTCCAATTACACCATCTTGTGTGTCATAGAGTTCAGAGAACAGAGGTGATAGGTGAAGCTTTTCAATCGTTAATTTATCCGATTGGTCTAAGCACTGTGATGACGTCACGGGAAACCTATCCATTCAAAATGGCGGAGTTGGTTTTTGACATTTTCAGTAGTAAAATTTTCATATTTTCTTGTTTCTCAAACGGAATGTTCTTCAGTGTTACTTCTATTTTTTCCCCCCACACCTTTTGTGATTTTCGAGTTCTCTTTGAAAATTTATCCCAAAAATGACTATTAAATGACTTTTACTGATGTTCCGTAACATCCCGTTAGCATAAATAAGGTTAGCATTCCCCCAATAGATACCGCGCAGTGACATATTGTTTGTATTCTAGAAAACAATTATTAGTGTATGTATTTGATAGGATTTGAATGACATTAATTTAAAATTTGCAATCAGTTGTCTGTTGTAAATCTTCATCTCCCCCCCCCCCCTTGAATTCTTTAATAGCCACAGGGGGGCTTTTACTCCCCCCGGCCCCCGCCGGCTTGCATCATGGTGTGGCCCGTACCCGGGGGCTCCACGACGCCGCCGATGTCACCAAGAAGCCCCCGCCGACGGCAGTTCCGGACCGCCTGCCTTTTTCCACAGTGACCCGGGAGGACTTGGACTTCTTTCGGAGGATTCTGCCGGGCAGGACCATCACCGACCCTGACCTGTTGGAGTCGTGTAATGTGGACTGGCTCAAATCCGTCAGAGGTGATTTTTTTTTTTTTTGATTAACTGTAATTTCACACACCCGCAACTTTATATCTGCGGGCATGACTGACCACACCCGTACATTTTTCGAATGTGAGTGATTGGCTATGATGTTAGAAACTCCTCCCGACAAAGTTGAAATGAATCCATTAAAATTGCTGATTTTCCTCGATACCGATTTATCGTCCGGCCAGACCGCCGGCAAATATTCCGATATTTATATGAGCGATGTCGGCGCGTGTCCTGCAGGTTCCAGTGAGGTGTTGCTGAGACCTCGGACAACACAGGAAGTCTCTCAGATTCTCGGGTACGGAACCGATGGAGTGCACCGGTGAACGGCCGTTTTCCAATGACGTCATTTCCTCCCCTTTGGCGTAGCTACTGCAGCGGGCGCAACCTGGCGGTGAACACGCAAGGGGGCAACACGGGGCTGGTGGGCGGCAGCGTTCCCGTCTACGACGAGATCGTCCTCTCCACCGCGCTCATGAACCGGGTCCTGAGCTTTGACGCCGTTTCCGGTGAGTTTCCGTGCAGTCGAGAAATCCTGGCGCGCCCCCTTAAACTCCTCAAGTCACCGCCTTTGCTCGGCCGACAGAAAAATCAATATTTATTATTAATTTACTTAATAATATACTGTAACAGTGTGACCTGTAGATGTCATTGTAGAGCAGATGTGTGGCATCTGTATAGCTGCAAGTGATGAAATGCTGCTGTGCTGTACTTTTGTGTCTAATAATTATTTGATATACATATTTGTCTCATATCAATGTTTTTTTGCGTACATTTTTTTTTCTCAATACTGTACAGTAATTGTTGGTTCACTGGGGACTGCGCCTACCTTCAACGACCTGCAGGGGGCGTTACCATCCCTTATTAATTAGAATATTACGACTCCTGAGTTAAGTCCATCCATCCATTGTCTTTGCCGCTTATCCTCACGAGGGTCGCGGGGAGTGCTGGAGCCTATCCCTGCTGTCAACTGGCAGGAGGGGGGACGCACCCCGAACTGGTTGCCAGCCAATCGCAGGTCACATGGAGACAAACAGCCACACCCACAATCACACCTAGGGGCAATTTAGAGTGTCCAATTAAACCCATTCATTTTCTTTGCCGCTTGTCCTCATGAGGGTCTCGGAGAGCGCTGGAGCCTATCCTAGCTGTCAACTGGCAGGGGGCAGGACACACCCTGAACTGGTCACCAGCCAATCGCAGGGCACATGGAGACAAACGGCCACACCCACAATCACACCTACGGGCAATTTGGAGTGTCCAATTAAACCACAGCTGTCAACGGGCAGGCACCCTGAACTGGTCGCTAGCCAATCGATCAATCCAAGTTCGAGACAAACAGCCACCCCCACAATCACACCTAGGGGCAATTAATGTTGCATGTTTTGGGGATGTGGGAGGAAACCCACGCAGGCACGGGGAGAACGTGCAAAGTGCGCAGAGGCGGGGCCGGGATCGAACCCGGGTCCTCAGAACTGTGAGGCCAACACTTTCCAGCTTCTCCACCGCGCCGCCTGATTTCTTGACTTTGCAGGGGTCCTGACATGCCAGGCGGGTTGCGTCCTGGAGGACTTGTCCGCCTACCTGGAGCAGCAGGACCACATCATGCCCCTGGACCTGGGCGCCAAGGGGAGCTGCCACATCGGGGGCAACGTGGCCACCAACGCGGGGGGCCTGCGGCTGCTGCGGTACGGCTCCCTGCACGGCAACGTCCTGGGCGTGGAAGCGGTGAGTTGTTGTTTTTTTTTTTTTTTTTATATTCTTCCGTCGGGGAAAGGACGTGCGCCTGACTTTTGCCCGCTTTTATCAGCGATAAAAATGGTTTTGTCGTCGACGCAGGTGTTGGCCGACGGTCAAGTGCTGGACTGCTTGTCCGCCCTGCGGAAGGACAACACGGGCTACGACCTCAAGCAGCTCTTCATCGGCTCCGAAGGCACGCTGGGCGTCATCACCGCCGTGTCCGTCCTTTGCCCCCGCAGGCCAAAATCTATCCACGTCCTGTTCCTGGGTAGGCCCCGTCGCATTTGTGTTGAAATTAAAAAAAATATATAATAATAATAATAATAAAACAGCAATTATTGTTTGTCCTCGCAGGTTGCGAAACGTTTGAACACCTTCTGAAGACCTTTCAGCTGTGCCGAGGCATGCTGGGAGAAATCCTGTCAGCCTTTGAGTTCCTGGACAGCGAATGCATGCGGCTGCTCAACACCCACCTCAAGCTGGACAACCCCATCCGCGGTAGGCCCAGCAGCAGTCCGAAAATGAAAACCACGCCCTGATAGGCGTCGGCGGCGCGGCGTTGAGATAAGAGTGCGTTTTGCTCCGCGATCGCGCTCGTAACTCAAAACGGCCGCGTTTCAATTCGGCCGTCGTGTCTGAAATGAATACAAAGGCAATTAATCTGCAACCCCCCCCCCCAGAAAAAAAAGGAAGAAATAGTACTTTGTAATTTTGTTCTTAATATAAAAAAATATAGAGAGAGTAATAATTCAATAAAATGTAAAGAATTAAAGAGTTTGCTTCTGGGTGCCTGCCTTGGCCACCAGGGGGCAGCGTATTACAATCACGCAAACAAAAGGTACTTTTTTGTAGTTCTGCGAGTCAGTCATTTAGTCAGACGCATCCATCCATTTTCTTTGCCGCTTATCCTCACAAGGGTCACGGGAGCGCCAGAGCCTATCCCAGCTGTCGACGGGCAGGAGGCGGGGCACACCCTGAACCGGTCGCAGGGCACATCGAGACAAACAGTAGAACTCAGATGCTGGAGTGCATGGGTGTCGAACCCGTGGCCCGGGGGCCAGATCCGGCCCGCCGCATGATTTTTATGTGGCCTGTGTAGGCAAATCATGTGCATCAACTTCCGTGATTTTTTTTTTTTTTTTTTTTTAAATCTGTACCAAAATTTCCAATTGTCATATCATAAATGAAGCAACAGTTGAAAAACCCATTAGCCTTGATTTCTGCTTCTAAAACGAGTTCTTTAATATCATGTGTAAATATGATAAGCCAACTAAAGATTTTTACATAATTTTAATAATATCTTTTGCGGCAAAAATGAGTTTCACACCCCTGCTGTAATATTTTTTTCATGGAAAAGAACGAATATTTGTGTTATATTGTTTTAATGATTGTTTTTTTTAAACAACAGATTAATCCGTTGATTATATTTTTAAATCAGATTTTTTATTCCCCCCCCCCCCCCAAGCTTGTCCTTTCTACGTGGTGATCGAAACGTCGGGTTCGGACGAGCGGCACGACGAGGAGAAGCTGCACAACTTTTTGGAGGAGGCCACGACGTCGTCGCTGGTCACCGACGGGACGCTGGCGACGGGAGAGTCCAAAACCAAGGTACGGGGGGGGGGGGGGGGGCACTCGATGGCGCCGGCCAACTTCATAACATCCGGCTACCCTCAGTTCAAATATTTGTTTTGTTTGCATTTTCATCTTTTTTTTTTTTTTTTTTGTGTGCAGATAGTTTTTAATGTTTCTTTGGAGAAGCAGAAAATATTCATTCAAATGAAAACTTGAATTCAGAGAAAAATATGAGCAAAGTATGTCTGTAGTTCACTTGATAATACTTTTGCAATATGTACCGTACGGCATAGTGCAATCTAGTGTCATTTATTGGTATCGGTAAAATCATTTTTTTTTTTTTTTCTGGCGCAGGCCCTGTGGTCGCTGCGCGAGCGCGTCACCGAGGCGCTGACGTACGACGGCTTCACCTACAAGTACGACGTGTCGCTGCCCGTGGAGAGCATCTACCAGCTGGTGACCGACACGAGGGCCCACCTGGGGGGCCGCGCCAAGAGCGTGGTGGGATACGGACACGTGGGTGAGACTTTCAAATCGGGTCAAGTGGATGATTGCCAGCGAGAGGGAGAGGGAAAGTTTGAGAAGTGATTTGTTTGAAAACCAAATCAAAGTTTCCCATTACAATGAATCAAACAAGAAATAATCCGTTCCAAAGCTAATTTTTTTTTTTTTTTTTTTTGGTCGAAAACCGAATCAATGTTTCCCATTACAATGAATGGAACAAGAAGTAATCCGTTCCAAGCCCAAAAAATTTTTTTTTTTCCGAGAAGTAATTTTTTCGAAAACCGAATCAATGTATCCCATTACATTGAATGGAAAAAGAAATAATCCGTTCCAAGCCTAAAAAAAATTTCTAGAAGTAATTTGTTTGAAAACCGAATCAATGTTTCCCATTACAATGAATGGAACAAGAAATAATCCATTCCAAGACTAAATTTTTTTTTTTTTTGAGAATTTGTTCAAAAACCGAATCAATGTACCCCATTACAATGAATTGAACAAGAAATAATCCATTCCAAGCTTAATTTTTTTTTTCGAGAAGTAATTTGTTTGAAAACCGAATAAATGTTTCCCATTACAATTAATGGAAAAAGAAATAATCCGTTCCAAACCTTAAAAATTTTTTTCGAGAAGGGATTTGTTCGAAAACCAAATCAATGTTTCCCATTACAATGATTGGAACAAGAAATAATCGGTTCCAAGCCTAATTTTTTTTTTTTTTTTTGAGAACTTGTTCTAAAACTGAATCAATGTTTCCCATTACAATGAATGGAACAAGAAATAATCCGTTTCGAACCTAAAAAATGGTTTTTTTTTCGAGAAGTGATTTGGTCGAAAACCGAATCAATGTTTCCCATTACAATGCATGGAAGAAGAAATAATCCGTTCCAAGCCTAAAAAAATTGTGTTTTCAAGAGGTAATTTGTTCTAAAACCAATCAATGTTTCCCATTACAATGATTGGAACAAGAAATAATCCATTCCAAGCCTAATTTTTTTTTTTTTTTGAGAACTTGTTTGAAAACCAAATTAATGTTTCCCATTAGAATGAATGGAAAAAAAAATCTGTTCCAAGCCTAAAAAAATTTTTGCGAGAAGGGATTTGTTCAAAAATCAAATCCATGTTTCCCATTACAATGATTGGAACAAGAAATAATCTGTTCCAAGCCTTAAAAAAATGTTTTTTTTTCGAGAAGTAACTTGTTTGAAAACCGAATCAATGTTTCCCATTACAATGCATGGAAGAAGAAATAATCCGTTCCAAGCCTAAAAAAATTGTGTTTTCAAGAGGTAATTTGTTCTAAAACCAATCAATGTTTCCCATTACAATGATTGGAACAAGAAATAATCCATTCCAAGCCTATTTTTTTTTTTTTTTCGAGAACTTGTTTGAAAACCAAATTAATGTTTCCCATTAGAATGAATGGAAAAAAAAATCTGTTCCAAGCCTAAAAAAATTTTTGCGAGAAGGGATTTGTTCAAAAATCAAATCCATGTTTCCCATTACAATGATTGGAACAAGAAATAATCTGTTCCAAGCCTTAAAAAAGTTTTTTTTTTCGAGAAGTAACTTGTTTGAAAACCGAATCAATGTTTCCCATTACAATGCATGGAAGAAGAAATAATCCGTTCCAAGCCTAAAAAAATTGTGTTTTCAAGAGGTAATTTGTTCTAAAACCAATCAATGTTTCCATTACAATGATTGGAACAAGAAATAATCCATTCCAAGCCTATTTTTTTTTTTTTTCGAGAACTTGTTTGAAAACCAAATTAATGTTTCCCATTAGAATGAATGGAAAAAAAAATCTGTTCCAAGCCTAAAAAAATTTTTGCGAGAAGGGATTTGTTCAAAAATCAAATCCATGTTTCCCATTACAATGATTGGAACAAGAAATAATCTGTTCCAAGCCTTAAAAAAGTTTTTTTTTTCGAGAAGTAACTTGTTTGAAAACCGAATCAATGTTTCCCATTACAATGAATGGAAAAAGAAATAATCCGTTCCAAGCCTAAAAATAATTACTAAAAAGTTTTTTTTAAGTATTTGCTTTAGCTTTTCCTGATAATAAACTGCATAGTAGAAATACATGTATAGTTTAAATACTTTATATAATAAAACGATTTGAGAAATATATTTATTTTTTGCTTAAAATGTATGCTTTAGTAGTAGAGTAAGCTAGGCTGGGAGCGCATTGTCTTATTTTTTGCGACTTGGCCCCCAGTCATGTCAACTTTTTTTTTTTTTTTAAATTAAAAGTGTAGAATACCATTAAACAATAATGGGGGGGTGGGGAGCAAAAAAAAGTTTTTATTCTTACAAAAAGTAACATACAAAAACATTTGTAACTCGAGTTAAAAAACAAAACAAAAATACATCAACGCTTCAGCAACTGTATCAAATGTCTTCGGATCAGAGACGTCCGCAAACCTTCTCTCCTCCGCCGTCCCGCAGGAGACGGGAACCTCCACCTGAACGTGACCTCCCCCCGCAGAGACGCCGCCCTGCTGGCCGCCATCGAGCCCTTCGTGTACGAGTGGACGAGCGCCCGGCGGGGCAGCGTCAGCGCCGAACACGGGCTGGGACTCAAGAAGAGGAACTACATCTACTACAGCAAGCCCGCCCGCGCGGTGGCGGTCATGGCGGCCGTCAAGGCCATGCTGGACCCCCGCGGCATCCTCAACCCGTACAAGACTTTACCGGACAGGTCGCGGTGAAAGTCGCGCTTGAGCTTTGAGGAAACGCCAAGGTAACGTCAATCATTTTTTTTCCCCCACAAATATTTAAGATTACAATATCTATTAAAGACATTGAAACTAACAACGTATCAGATTGGTACTGTAACTTTAAAATCAAGATTTTCATCAGATATCACGTAAGGTTGTTTTTACCTGCAATTTTGAACGTTCCAGGTCGCTGACATTTTGGCCAGTCACGTGACCTACGTTTCGCGGATCTGACGTGTCATGTGATCAACCCGAGGGCTGGTTACGTTCCTTCACGGAGGAGAAATACGGCCATACAAACTCTGAATATCATATTTGTTTGTCACTTTTTTTTTTTTTTTTTAAATAAACGCCAGCTGCCCTTCCTGCCCCCAACCGGAGGCACCAGTGGGATGCGAACTCACAACCCCTGGTTTACCAAACCAATGCCCTAACCACCGAGCTACGGGGCCTCAACATCGACAGCCGCAGGTTCAAATCTGTCTGGACGTATTCCTCCGTCTTCCCGATCCGCCGACACTTAAATAAATCCGAGAAATCGTAGGAACGTAACAGAGCGCACGGCACGTCGCGTCCGCCCACGTGGGTCACGTGACTCGCCAAAACGTCGGCGACCGGGAACGTTCAAAATCGCCGATCATAAACAACCTTAAATGATATCTGAGGAAAATCTTTACTTTTAAAGTGACAGTACCTTCGTTATTTTCAATGAGTGCACTTCCCCTTTAAAATAACAAAATAGTCTCTCCCAGCTCTTTGCTAAATTTTTTAGCCCCCCCCCCCAGTTTCAAATGTGCCGCATCGGCGTGTAAAACAGACGTAAACCGCGTCATATTATGAAAAGGACGTGAAGAAGAAGAAAAAAAAAAAAAGGGCATTTACTTCAAGGCGAGTAGTTTATTGTACTCGAAAAGATGACTCACTCGGTGATTGCGGCACGGCGTCCCGTCGAGTCAAAAGGCGCCACGTGACCGTTTTTCCGCACGGGCCAAACAAACGAGTCAAATGTCACAAGTGCAGTAAATGTTTTATTACATATATATATATAAAAAAAAAAAAAAGACAGCTGCTTTTATTATTTCCAAAAGAAAACCGACTTGTGTGAACACAGCGAGGCAACTTGGCGGCACCAATAAAAAGATTACGATCGGTGACGTCGTGGTTTTGGTTTTTTTTTTTTTTTTGTTCTTCATAACATGCAGATGTGGCTCGCGGGACACAAACATGCCCCCCCCCCCCCCATTGGTGATATAATCCAAATATTAATTTCTAGTTTGCGAGCGGCAGGGATTAAGATGTGGATTTTCTCCTGAGTTCGGCGGCTATAATTGCGTCGGGTCCAATTTAAAGTAGTGACCTCGTACATTGATGACAGCAGAACATTTTTTAGGTCCATTTAGCCGCGTTCCTTTTGGGACTTTGTTTGTTTTTGTGCGGGTGGTAGCATTTAAGCGTTTCGCATCCGCTGCTATTTGCTCGTCGATCACCTCTCGCCACGATTGTCCACGGTCCTCCGTGCGGGTCAGAACCAAAAAGTCTCCAGAAGGCCACCAACGGGATTGAAAAGGAAGACAGACGACGTCACCAAGCCCCCCCCCCCACTTTTCAAGAGTCCTTCACCTTGTCCAGCGAGCTGTGAATCTTATCCAGCGTCTTCTTGATGCGCAGCGCCGTCAGCCGGGCCGACGGGTTCTGGTACCAGCACTCTTTCATCAGCTTCACCAAAGCGGACAGGGTCTAAATCCAAGAAGAAGAAAAGTTGAACTCCACCGGAAAGCGGTGGCCTCGCAGTTCTAAAGGACCCGGCGGGTTCGATCCCGGCCTTCCCTGTGTGGAGTTTGCATGTTCTCGCCGTTCCTGTGTGGGTTTTCTCCAGGCACATCCCAAAAACATGCAACATTAATTGGACACCCTAAATTGCCCCAAGGTGTGATTCTCTCTATGTGCCCCGCGATTGGCTGGCGACCAGTTCACAGGGTGTGCCCCGCCTCCTGCCCGTTGACGGCTGAGATAGGCTTCGGCCCTCCCCGTGACCCTTGTGAGGATAAGCGGCAAAGGAAATGGATGGATGGATGTACTTACTGTTTGTACGTTTTGAAAAAAATGGGGGAAACATGGCTGATCCGTTTGATTTTTTTTTTTTTGCAAACTGATTTACAAGATGTGTGGGATTCGTAATAACACATTGACGAAAAGTGTATCAGTCTGTTTATGCGATACTGCCATAATGTATTTTAAGATGAACATTGCCACCATTTTTGTTGTATTATGAGGAAGCCTGGAACAGATGAATGGAATTTCCATGCATTTCAATGGGATAAGATGATTTGAGATCCAAATCTGTAGCCGCCACTCTATTTTTAATGATTCTATACTTATTACTTATATAGATTTTATACCTACATACAATTGTAATTTGTGACCATAAATAGTTACATGTCCACGAATTAAAGAAAAAGATGTTGACCTCACAAATTATTATTTTCTGCGCGTAATACCGATTCCGTGTCCCGGTGTTCTCACTTTGTGCGCACGCAATACTACAATATTAACAAAAAGATTACGAATATTGGGATTTTTGTGACGAAATTTCATGATGAAGCCAAAGAAATGAAGAACTGCAAAACGAGTTGTGAGCCCTCATGGTTTTTTTTTTTTTTTTTATAAATAATCGGTTTTCGGACGTTTTGAGGCGCCAAAAATACTCTTGCGTAGTATTTTTTTTTTTTGAGCTGCCGTGTCACGCAGGAGGGGAAGGTCGGGAACGTACCGGATCGGAGAACCAGCGATTGGGAACGAAGGGCCGCTGCTGCTCGGCGCAGACCACCTTCCTCATGTCCTCGAAGCTCGGGTCGTTCGGCACCTGGTCGTAGAACGGAGGCTTGTACTCTTCTACGATACCTGCGGGGGAGACCCGAGCGCGAAGGTTATCCACGGCGGGGAAAACCGTTCCGGATCCGGTCCGGTTCTTTCACCGTTGCTGAACGTTCGTCTGGCGATCTCCCACAGGACCAGCCCGAAGGCCCAGATGTCCACCCGCTTGAAGGCGTCGAAGCAGCCCGCCTGGATGCTCTCGTCCAGCACCTCGGGGGCCATGTAGCGCTTGGTGCCCACTTTGGGGTTGTTGCCCACGTCCAGCAGGTTATCGGCCTGGGAGTGCGTCACCGCCAGACCTGAAACGTGCGCGGAAACTACAGAATCCGGACTGGACCGCTTGACGGACACCAGGGGAAAGGCTGACGGTCGTGACGCAAACGACCGTAATTCCGGGCCTGCAAAGCGGACCTGAGAGAGTTTAACGCTAGCGCAGCGCTAACGCCGCACTACCGCTAACAGGGCCGGTTAAATATCAAACGTCAAGGTAAATATCACTGAGACATGTCAATAACACAGCAGCAACACGCTAGCGAGGCGCTAACGCCGCACTAGTGCTAACAGGACCAGTTAAATATACAACTTACCGGTAAAAATCACTGAGACGCCCTAGTAACACAGCAGCGACACGCTAACGCTAGCGCTAACGCCATTGCGGCGTTAGAGCCGACCGGCTAAATATAAAACTTACGAGTAAAAATCACTGAGACGCACCAGTAACACAGCAGCAACACGCTAGCGAGGTGCTAACGCCGCACTAGTGCTAACAGGACCAGTTAAATATACAACTTACCGGTAAAAATCACTGAGACGCCCTAGTAACACAGCAGCGACACGCTAACGCTAGCGCTAACGCCAGTGCGGCGTTAGAGCCGACCGGCTAATTATAAAACTTACGAGTAAAAATCACTGAGACGCACCAGTAACACAGCAGCAACACGCTAGCACAGCGCTGACAGGGCCGGCACATAAATTCCGCGGGTCTCACTCTTGGCTTTTCCGCTCGAGTGCCCCGTTTGGGAAGAAACGCACAAATTAGCCGCATCGCCGCAGGATTGAAAGCACGTGGACAAAAAGCCGCTGCTTGTAGGCCGGAAATTAGGGTAGTTTTCCTTGCTCTGCGTTTCTGTAACTCGTAGATCAAAAGGTCTGATGGTATTTTCGACACGCAAAGGCAACCTTTGGAAATGTTCCCACCGAGCAGTACGCTTTGGTCCGGTTTTGTCCACGTACTTTTTGCGTTTCTCCTGAAATGTTTTTATTTTTGTCCCCCCCGCCCCCGGCCCAAAATAGCGGTTAGGGCAACGGCAATCCAGCGAACCGCATCACGCCAGCCCTGGATGGAAAAGCGACCCCGCCTGCGCTCGCTCACCCAGGTCGGCGATGCAGCAGCGCAGCTCTTTGGTCACCAGGATGTTCTTGCTCTTCAGGTCGCGGTGGGCGATGGCCGGCTTGCCCTCGGTGCCCAGGATCTCGGTGTGGAGGTGGACCAGGCCGCTGGCCGCCGACGCCGCCATGGCCAGCCCCTCGCACGTCTCCACCGCCACGCGCTGGAGGTAGTCGTAGAGCGAGCCGTTCTCGTGGTAGTGCGTGATCAGCCACAGCTGCGTGCTGGAGTTGCGCGACGTCATGTCGGACGCCGTGAAGCCTGCCCGCGGGGAAAGCGTCGGCGTCCTTTGGTCGAGCGGGTGACGACTTTCCACGTAACGGTTCGCGGTGCGGCCCCGGTTCTCGAACGTCCCCGTTCTCTTCAACGAAAATTTCCAGATTCGAACGCCCCCCAACAAAACCCGGAAACAACAGAAACGGCCGCGGCAAATCACTTCTCGGACCCCCCCCTCCCTCCCAGAACGGATCGCGGTCGAGAACCGAGGCTGTACCGTGTTTGATTTGCTGTCGCGCCTACCCAGGATATTTTCATGCCTCAGGAGAACCGTGTTGTAGATCTCGGTCTCTCGGAACCAGGACTTTTCGTCCCTGGAGGAGAAGATCTTGACGGCCACGTTCTCGCCCTGCCACTGGCCTCGCCACACCTCGCCGTAGCGTCCTTTGCCTTTGAGACGGACGCACGTCCGAGAAGAAGGTTTTAGCGGTCGGGAACGTGGTCAAGAGAGCGTAAAACCAAGTGGGCTCCGTCGGTTCTTGGCGTTTTGAGTCCACGTGGCGCTGTCCCGACTCACCGACGCACTCCATCAGACTAATCTGCCTGGCAACAGTCCTCTGAACCAGGAAAGGAAGGCCCGACCCACTTCCTGATGTGCAAGAATGGTCCAGCAGGTCCTTAAAAAAAACCAAGACGGACCCGTTCAGTCAGAGTTACGGCGCTCGAGTTTGCGGCAACGTCCGTTTGTCCTTACGGCTAAAGTGCTGTCCCCCGCGTTGGGGGTGATGAGCCCGTCCACGGCGCCCTGCTCGGTGTCGAACTCCTGCAGCCGGCGCAGGCGTCCGCGGTGGAGCCTCCTGTAGGCCAGCGCCGCCGCCGCCGACAGCAACGCCAGCGCCGCCACCGGGCCCAGCGCCAGGAGAGCCAGCGTGCCCACGCCGTAGCCCACCGGCTCGCCCTGCGGGGCTGCGCCGTCGGCGGGGCGAGAAACCACAGGAGACGGAATTAGCGCTGGCTTTGTGGCCCACTTACTTAAAATTGCCCACAGCGTTTACAAATGGTTTCAAACCTAAATATATGACCCCAAAACACTTCAATATGATTTTAACTCATCTTACATCACAGTTAATAACACGCGGCTACGAGAAGACGGAATTTAAGGAGCGAGTACCAAAAAAGTGTGGATTGCATTGGTTTTCATCAGTGTTTTCTTACACCCATGTATAATACACAAACCTATTTTTGTCAATGAAAGTTTCAGCAACAAGTGCGCATTATACACGAGACATTATGGCATTTTTATGATTTAATGCATGAATGCACTGTATGATTATGATTATTATTTTTTTTTTTTTTTTAAATCATTCATACAGTTAAATACAGAGAAAGTTGTTCGGCTTTGGTACCTGAAGGCAGCAGGGCCATGACGGCGCTCCTGGTGGTGTTGCCGTTGCACAGGTGGCCCGAGCAGCAGCGGATGGCCTGGTGGGAGGACGGCGCCGTGGCGCAGTGCAGCCGCGTCTTCTTGGGACCCTCCAGGCAGCCGCGCTCGAACACCACGCCGCCGGAGCCCACCCGCACCGACGAGAAGCAGCGCGTGCCGCGGCACTGCTCCTGCAGGCACTTGGGACTGTCGCAAAGGCACAGCTGCTGGCCCTCTGGCGGGGAAAAACACCGGGAAATTTTAATCATGATCTTTTCAGCGTGACGGTAAGAAAGTAGACTCCTTATTATACACGGGCTGCCTTGAGAGTTTATTGTAATGAATAACGTGCCTGTAATATTAGCTGTCTAGATGTGTTGCTCCACCATTTGTGTTCCAATATCTGTGGTTTGAAGTCGTGATTCTCAACCGGTGGGTCGCAGATAGCTTGTACGAATGTATGGATTGTTTTTTTTCCCAGGACATAGAATATTTTAGGTCGGCTATTAAATTCAAGGTGCCGGCCAGTACCTGAGCTCTCGGCGGATGTGGACCGGGCCCACAGGGAGAGCAGCACCAGCAGCAGCAGCGGGATGCCGACGCTCCTCGCGGCCATGCTTCGTCCAGTGCGGCTGGAGCAGGGAGGAAATAGAACCGGTAAAAACCCGAGGCAGATACTTCCAAAGAGGATAATTGCATTTGCGCCTCCTGACGTTTGCCGACGTCTCCTAATTGCGTTTAAAAAGTGGGCAGAACACGACGTGTAACACAGCGAGCGAGTGCGCGCTTTGTCCAACAGGCTGAGTTCTTTTGGACTCTGGTTACCGTAGCTAAATGGCTTACTACTTGTCACATTTTTTCTAGTATTTTGTAGTTTCTAACATGGCATAGTAGTGTTTTTTTTTTATTTTTTAATCTTTTCAAATGTACTCTTCACCTAATAGTCTTATTTTGTCAGTCACTCACATTTGACGAGCACGACTGTACTCGCAAGTCTGCAGTCGAACACGAAAAATCACGCGCATAAAATTTGTTACGGCTACAAAGAAATAGATATTGAAAGACGTCGGTTATTTTGCGCAGTCTCGACATTTAATTTAGGCGTTTATTTCATAAACGCTGTTAACAAAACAATCGGTATTCAACCGGAAACGGAAAATCCAAGCTAACCGTTCCGAGGACGTTCGGAAGTTAGGGCGAAATGTTCGGAGCTGCTTCACGTACTGCGAGCGCATTTACGTCGTGAGGAAATTCAGTTACACTGAAAGCATTTCTGGGATATAACGCAGGTAACGTTTCAGGATCTAACGAAAATATGTATGAGATTGTGATTTACTTTGACTTGACCTATGTTCTAACGTTCGACTCGTCGGTACATATATTTCATTTTCTCCCGCGGTATCGCGTTATCTTGAAGTTGGAAACTTTTCCCCTCGACATGCTTCAGGAAGATATAGATCATCGACTGCTAGCTTTCATCAATGGATTGACAATAGATAAATTACGCTAGATCATAACAGTACATCTTCTCGTTGCAATGCGTCGCTAGCTTGTTGCCACTAACGCCGATTATGTTGAAGTAAACGTTCAGCATTTTCAAAACGTTGCGTTTGTGTTTATTCCTTGACAGGCCAGCGCATTAAACTTTTCTCCGGATGAAGTTTGTGCGATCAAGAACTTTTATTGATGTAAAATTTGAAATACCGTTATACATCACATTCTACTAATATTAGCTGAAATTGGAAATGATCATTTCTGAGTTTGAACTTTTTGTTTTCTTTTTTAGTGACGTAATTGTTTTTTATTTTATTTTTAAGTGGCAGTTATGTTGAGTTATTTTAAGGTCTTGAGATTCCACCCCTAATCACACCCGTACATTTTTCAAACCCGAGCGACTGTTTTGTGTCACATTTTTGGCCTCGTTCATACCGACGGCAATGCCGACTTTACTAGTACACATTAGCGTAGAACTTTGCCGCCGCGATATGAACGGGACTCTGTTGTAAACAGACGAGTGGTCCCCTTCTTGTAACTTAGAATGCTGGAGGTCATTAGGAGCCAATCAATGAAATGTTTTATATTGTTCAAGTCCAGTCCCAGACTTAAACCCAATAGAGCGTGCATTTTTTTTTTTTTTAGCCGTGAGACCCAAACAATTTTGAACACTACTAATAACAATATCAAAAAAGGGGGACCCTCAAGTTCCGCTGATACTGAAATTTTTCCATTTATTTATGACCCTAATTAGCTTCACATGGAGTTGTTTTAGATGTGTTGGGTTTAATTTGTTTTCATTCAAATATTTATTAACGTTAATGTAACGTTAATGTGGTTTCTGCTTTTGTTGCGAGTAAAGGAGAGCGCGGCGCGGCGCGGCGCGGCTCGGCTCGCCTCCGAGGCGGCGGATCAGCCCGCCGCCCCTCGCCGCCAGAAAGGCGCCACACAAGGCGGAGAGATGCCCGAACGACGCCGCCGTTAGCCTAGCTAAGCTTTTCCTTCGGTGCGGAACAAAAGACCACAAAACTGGAGAGAGGTTTCACCCACCTAGCACACGCAAATGACGGCTTCTACCTCATCAGGTCCCGTCTCGGTGTCCTTCGAAAAGGTTGAAATCCTGTTGTTGTTCTTTTTATTCATTAGCTAATTTGGCTCCACCGCTTGTGCTCGTGCCAGCATCGAGTGACGTCACCACAACATTAGCAGCAAGGTGCATTATGGGCCTGGGGTTGCCAGTTTGCCGTGAGTAAAGATCCGCATTGTCATCTTCATTTTCCTTTATAAGTTTAAAAAAAAAAATACATTTAGCTATCAGAATCTTCTGGTATTTTCATACAAACTCCTCTAAATGCCCAATGGTGACGATTCCTCATTCATAATACATCATGTCTCGAATATTCGACTGAATTTGACCCAAACGGAACCAAGCGATCGAGTAAAGCGGCAAGAGCGTAACCTGGCAACACAGAGGAAGACGGGGCTTTCCGACTTTTGGATTATTTATCATAAATCAAATGTGAATAAATATGATTTAACCACAACTGAAAATTGTCTGTAATATACGATCATTTGTAAAATTAAACTCTCATCATTTTTTTTAATTTATAATTAGTCATTAGAATCATTCCGCCACTTCCTTAAAATTAATATTACGTGGTAAATGTGCAATCATCGAAACAAAAAAATAACACATTCTCCTTTTCCTCTTTTTAATTTTTAAATAATTCAATTACCACTAATTAAACTTAATACGATTGATTCCGTGTTGAATGCAAGAGTTAAATTTTCACAAAAGACAATGGTTTATTGAAACAAGAAAATAACTCATCCTCGTTTTCCTATTTTTTATTTTCATCATTAATTAATTCCAACATGTTGAATGTATACGTTAAATTTCAATAAGGTAATAATTGATTTATATTTTCAAACGTGGATGATAAATGTAATTCTATTGAATTAAACGTATTCATAAAATGGTGTCTGTGCATACTCTATGTAATTTGTAACATTTTACTGTATTTGTTTTATTAATTAATTAACCAATCACCTAAAATAAATTCAAAATGTTCTTTTGCTATTTTATTTAGAATAAATAAATTATTTGGCACATTTTATTGAATAAATAATCAAATTGAAAATGCATTGTGATATTTTATTGAACAGATTTTAATGGTGAGAAAAATTGTAAAATTGTAGATCATCGGGGCAGCACGGTGGATCAATTGGTAAAGCGTTGGCCTCACAATTCTGAGTACCGGGTTCGATCCCGGCCCCACCTGCGTGGAGTTTGCACTTTCTCCTCATGCAACATTAATTGGACACCCTAAATTGCCCCAAGGTGTGATTCTCTCCATGTGCCCCGCGATTGGCTGGCGACCAGTTCAGGGCGTGCCCCGCCTCCTGCCCGTTGACAGCGGAGGTCGGCTCCGGCTCTCCCCGCGACCCTCGTGAGGATAAGCGGCAAAGAAATTGGATGGATGGATTTCAGGGGTAAGAAAAAGTGCAAAATTGGCAGATCCTCGGTGGTCCCGCTGGAAGGTCCTGCATCTCGTCGTCAGGGTAACGTAACTCATCTCGTTGAAAAAGTACCTTTAGCGCTTCCTTGCTCACTCGTGCGCGTTGAGGATCAGGTCGCAAACCTCCCCAAAGTTGCACCGGAACAATGTTTTCCTTTCATCGCCCAAACAGGCTTCCATAGCTCAAATGACATTCATATATAAATTAAAAAATATATATATACACTGCGTGCGTGTGTGTATATGTGAACAAAAGGCAGCTCTGTCATCAGGGTTACTGTTGAGCGCGCAGCACAGCACAGCGGTACCTGTTCCTGTTCCCGTCAATGAGCCCCATTGTGCGCAGTGACCTTTTCTTCACGAACGACTCGGCCCACTCTCGGCCTCGCTGACCCGAAGGACTCCACGGCGCATGTGAAGTGAGGGGAAGGGGAAACGCGATCGTGCCTCGCTACGCCCGGAGACGGAGGAAGGGTTATTACACAGGAATAATGCGGCCTAAGATTCCCGCTTGAGTGACCCCCCTCCCTCCTCACTTGCATGCAGTCCAGACAGCGTTCACCCCGAGTGGGCTGAGCACAGCCGAGATGGAACTTTTGGGGACGTCAACATTGTTGCTGTTGCTGCACCTGCTTTGCGTCGCCGGCGTTGCCGATCCCAAAACGACAGGTAGGGACAAATCTCTTTAGTGTTGGGATTGGGGAAAAAAAACAAAACAAAACAACAACTCGGAATTCCACATTCTCCATTTCTCGATCGGATCAAAACATTCCATAATTCGACGCTGGAATTCCCACATTTTCCATCATCAGATAATTTCGAAGCGTCTCGGGAAGTGTTTAGCGACATTCCCGGAATTCCCAGAATAAAATTCCGAGAGACTTTTGACATTGACGTGCTTCCTTCCACATTTCTTCAGCGATTGAAAATCTGATATTAAATATTTTGTGTGTGTGTGTGTTCCCAAGTGTCCTGGTGCGTGGTGTCGGATGCGGAGGAACGCAAGTGCTCGGACCTGGCCGGCGACGCCGCGGCTCGGAACGTCCGGGGGGCTCTGGCCTGCGTGCGGGGCTCGAACGCCGGAGACTGCATGGAGAAAATTCGAGTACGTCTGTGAGCGCACGCGGAAAAGTGGACATTTCTTATTGGGGGAGAAAAAAAAAAAAAAAAGATTTGATTTGACACCATTATGGTTGGGATATTGCGATGTATTTTTGTACAGTATTTCATTCTATATCTATCTATCTATCTATCTATCTATCTATCTATATATCTATCTATCTATCTATCTATCTATCCATGCATCCATCCCTCCCTCCCTCCCTCCCTCCCTCCCTCCCTCTCTATCATTTTTTTTAAAGATGGACCCTAATACTTTTGCTAGTAAAAAAAAAATCTTTCCTCCATGATTAACGTTGCCATGTTACATTTTTCTCGTACAAGTAGTGCCTTGCCGCCATCATGAAGTATCGGTACATATGATAAATGTTCCGAGTGAATCGAGGGGTTTGGGGCTTTGCAGTCATCGTCTTGCATCAATAAGTCATTAATAAACATTTTACATAATTCATTTCTTAAAATGACATATATGTCAATCTTTTTTGAGGGTCCTCAATCACAGGCGTTCATATCGGTTATCACTTGATTACGTTTTGATAGGTTTCACGTTCGGTTGCCAAACTTGAACCTAAACAAGCAATGTGTGTGTGTGTGTTTTTTTTTAATGTTCTTCTTATTTTTTTTTTTTAAATGTTATTTATTGATTTATTTTTCACCCCCGTTAGAACGGGAGCGCAGACGCGGCTTCCATGTTTGCGGATGACATTTACGCCGCGGGCCTTTGTCACGGCTTGGACGTGGCGGCGGGGGAGTCCCTCAACGGAGTGGGTGAGTACATCACACGCTGCATCATGTATGACACAAATTATTACTATTATCATTTTTGCTCAACATTTTGTTAAAAATCGAGGCCGCGTATTATGAATAAATAGAAGGAAAGTGCCAAATTTTATCCAACAAAGTGTACTTTCATTGCAATGTGAAAAGTAATATTGTAATTTTATATCCATACATTTTGGCTGGCATATTAATATCGGTTATCATATCTGTTGCTGCCGGATCTCACTGAGGTCATCATATTTAGTGTCATTGCACCAGAATTTGCAATCCAGTAATCCCTCGTAAATCGTTGGGGTTAGGTTACGGACGACTTCCGCAATAGGTGAAATCGCCGAAGTAGCTAAAACACAAATCGGAATCATTCCTTTGAGGAGAAACGGTGGAGAAGCTGGTAAAGCATTGGCCTCACAGTTCTGAGGTCCCGGGTTCAATCCTAGCCCCGCCTGTGTGGAGTTTCCACGTTCTCCCCGTGACTGCGTGGCTTTTCTGCGGGCACTCCGGCTTCCCCCCACATCCCAAAAACAGGCGACGTTAATTGGCCACTCTCAAATTGCCCGTAGGTGTGTGTGTTTGTGAGTGGGACCGTTTGTCTCAAAGTGCCCTGCCATTGTTTGGCGACCAGTTCGGGGTGTACCCCGCCTCCTCTGCGTGACCCCGGTGAGGATAAGAAAATGGATGGCTATTCCCCCAGGCTCCCCAAAACTGAAAAGTCTTATGAGATAGTCGCGAGTTAGGCGTCCCCCCCGGGCCTGACCTCCCGCCCCGTCGCGTTTTCCCGGGCAGACGGCGTGAGCTACTACGTGGTGGCGCTGGCTCGCCGCTCGTCGTCCGACCTGTCCCTGCTGGAGATGCACGAACGCAGCTCGTGCCACCCGGGCATGCGCACCACGGTGGGCTGGACCGTGCCGGTCGGCTACCTGCTCAACACCTCGCAGATCAGCGCGGGCGACCACTGCAACTTCCCCCGCGGTGAGAATCTGCACGCCCGTGTGTCTTTAAAATATTAATACGTGAAATATGAACACGTCCCACCCCGCGACCCCAGCCGTGGGGAACTTGTTCGGCTACAGCTGCGTCCCCGGTGTCAAGGACCCCCAGCACGACCCCCGAGGCAGCAACCCCAAGAACCTGTGCGAGGCCTGCATCGGCGACGACAACGACCGCCACATCTGCGCCGGCAACCCCCGGGAGAGGCACTACGGCGAGGCGGGGGCCCTCAGGTGGGCCGCGACGCCGCCGCCGCTCGCACGCCATCGTGGGTAACTAACGCCCGCCTCTGGTTTCCAAGGTGCGTTGCGGAGAACCTCGGCGACGTGGCTTTTGTCAAGCACACCACCGTTTTTGACAATTTGGACGGTGAGTATTTGAAAGCTCCCTCCCATTAAAAATTCATATGTTTTATTACTACTACTGTTAGTGATGAATAACAAAGGTCAAAGTGCGCATGTGATATGTTGTTGGACGGTGAGTATTTGAAAGCTCCCTCCCATTAAAAATTCATATATTTTATTACTACTACTGTTAGTGATGAATAACAAAGGTCAAAGTGCGCATGTGATATGTTGTTGACATCCACGCGGTTTCTTGTTCATTTTCCTCATCATATGACATATTGTCCTCTACAGTGTGGCTCTAATACTCCTTTGCTATGAAATCATTTTTTTTCCGTGACATTTTTCTTTCTTTACACCTTATTGAATTTTTTTTTTCATAATTCCTAATAATCCCCCTCATTTTTTTTCTAAAAAACTGCAAACATAGCAAAACATGGCCTTGAACTACATCTAATATTTAGCAAGCTACAGTATTCAGTCTTCTAAAATTAATTTGCATGCATCTTAATACTCCATTACAAGAGTAATATTGTTTTTTTTAAGTGTAATATTTAAGAACTAAAAAAAAAAACATTTTTCTTGTGAACTATAATTTTTTGTTTTAAAAAAATCACCATACAATAATGATTTTATTTTCATAATTCTAGGACTTATATTTTTTTCTCTACTTTTTAATGAGTCATTTTGAATCGAAAAGTCGTCCTAATACATTTTTCTTGTTTAAATTATTATTATTATTTTTTTTTTTTTTAAACCCCAAATTGAACTTCTTTTCGGGCCAAATTCGAACCGGTCCACGTCCAGGCAGGAACCAGGAGTCGTGGGCTCTGGACTTGGAGGCGGAGGACCTGAAGCTGCTCTGCCCCGACGGCGGCGAGGCCGACCTGGACGACTTCCGGCTGTGCCACTTGGCGGCCGTGCCCGCCAACGGCGTGGTGGTGCGCCCGCAAGACAAGTGCCGCGTCTGGAAGTTCTTGGATCGACTTCAGGTCAACTTCCACTCATTACTTGGTTGTATCGCCGCTGGCACAGCTGTCTTGTGTGCGTCCGTCCGTCCGTCCGTCCATCCATCCATCCATCATTCCATCTATCCACCCGTGTGTCATCCATCCATCTGTCATTCATCCATCCACCCATCTGTCATCCATCTAACCATTCATCCATCCCCCCACCCATCATCCATCCACCCACCCATCCATCCATCTGTGATCCCTCCATCCACCCATTTGTCATCCATCTAACCATCCATCCACCCAACTGTCATCCATCCATCTGTCATTCATCTGTCATCCATCTGTCATCCATCCATACACTCACCCACCCGCCATCCATCCATCCATCCATCCATCCATCCATCCATCCATCCATCCAACTGTCATCCATCCATCCACTCAACTGTCATCCAGCCACCCACCCACCCGTCATCCATCCATCCATCCATCCAACTGTCATCCATCCATCCACCCACCCGTCATCCATCCATCCATCCATCCATCCATCCATCCATCCACCCAACTGTCATCCATCCACCCAACTGTCATCCATCCACGCACCCACCCGTCATCCATCCATCCATCCATCCATCCATCCATCCATCCATCCACCCAACTGTCATCCATCCACCCACCCATCTATCATCCATCCATCCACCCAACTGTCATCCATCCACCCACCCACCCGCCATCCATCCATCCAACTGTCATCCATCCACCCACCCAACTGTCATCCATCCATCCACCCAACTGTCATCCATCCATCCACCCACCCGTCATCCATCCATCCATCCACCCAACTGTCATCCATCCGTCATTCATCTGTCATCCATCCATACACCCACCCACCCGCCATCCATCCATCCATCCATCCATCCATCCATCCATCCATCCATCCACCCAACTGTCATCCATCCACCCACCCACCCGTCATCCATCCATCCATCTATCCATCCACCCACCCACCCGTCATCCATCCATCCATCCATCCACACAACTGTCATCCATCCACCCACCCATCTGTCATCCATCCATCCATCCATCCATCCATCTATCCATCCACCCACCCACCCGTCATCCATCCACCCACCCATCTGTCATCCATCCATCCATCCACCCGTCCTTCTCCCGCTTCCCTCCCCCAGAACGCGTTCGGCAACTCCACGGCCGGTTTTAGCCTGTTCAGCTCTTCGGGCTACTCCGACTCGGACGTTCTGTTCACCGACTCCACCCGCCGCCTGCTGAGGGTCGTGGGGGGCTTCGCGTCCTGGCTGGGCCCCTCCTACACCAGCGCCCTGCGAGCCTTCGAGTGTGAAGGTCGGCCTGAGACTCATTGATGCCGTGCTATTAATAATAATAATCGTCATAATGAGCTGAGTCGTTGCGTTTGTGTCCAACAGGATTCTGCTGATGAAAGGAGGCAGACATCTTCCCTCGTCTTCCTTCTCCTGACATCCATTTCGGCCTTCTGCTTCCTTGCGTTGTGTTATTTTCAAAGTTGTCCAAAAATGACAACTTCATGCATTTGATAAATCTGTCTTTTCTTAATAAGGAAAAAAAAAAAAGTATCTCCTGTGTAACTTTCTTTTGGTGTGTGTTTTCTTAAGATTTATTTTTCACTTGTAGAATTATTATTTTTTTCTATCACTGCTTATCCTTAATTGAAACGTATGATTTTCCAACATTTTGTCCGGTTCCGTGGCTGGTTCCAAAATTGCTCATCTAAAAAAATAATTTTGGGGGTTTGCCACACCCGCACAAATACACATGGCAACGCAAAACTTTAGTAAAGATTTGAGAAATGCTTCAGAAAACAATATTTTATCAAATAAAATTTTGAGATTTAAAAAAATATATATTTTGAATGGACAAAAAAATACATATATAATATTTCTATATTGGGATCAAAATTTGACAAAATATTTAGATGACTTTTCCACAATAAGACTCTGAATATAACTATAACTCTGAATGGAAAATGTTACCTTTTTTCATCAAATTGAACATTTTAAATGTTAAAAAAAATAATATAAATTAATAGTAATTAAAAAATACATTTTGCAAAGTTTAGGGACTTTTTTTTTAAACAAAATGTACAAAATATTTTACCTTATTTTCTGGGGGACATAAAAATAAAACCTTTTTCCTCAATGTTTAATCCGACATTTCACATACGCAAAACCAAAAACAATTTGGAATTTTTTTTTTTTTAATTCTATGTGAGGTACATTAGATGTCATTTCTAACACTCGATTCATAAAAAAAATGGCACAAAGTGCTCCAATGAGGTATTTCAGCGCTTCACAGAGGACATTTCATTGAATACCTTGAATTAAAAGCGGGCCGACTCACGAGGCAACTTCGGAGATGTGCTGCACGTTGGACAAAGTGAGCTGAGCCTCCCGCGCCGCCGGGTAGAAGCGTCGGGAACGAATCCACAGTCTCCCCAAGACCCCCGTGAGCAGCAGCAGGACCACCAGGAGCCCCCCGAGGATAAAAGTCTCCACCGGAGGGAGTCCACCTGTGCCCGCGAGGTGGGGGGGGGGGAATATTAATAATAATAATGATTGTTTGTTTGTTTGAGTACTGTACGTGGCCAAATGGAGCGAACGGGGACGCTTTAAGGGCGCACCGAAAGGGGGGCTCTCGCCGTCGTCGGGTCGTCGTCTGATCGGACCGTACGACACCGTGTGGGAAAGCGGGACGTCACGCCGCGTCCTCGTCGAGACGTCTTCGGCCGAGCAGTTCTGGAACGCTCAAAGGGAAGCGCAAAGTTGGGAAAAACGCTTTGGATGAAGATGCATTTGCAAAAGGTTATGTGTTGGAAAAATTACAATGTGAGCTTCAATGAGGAAATATTTATCGCACTCTACAAAAAGCATCTCGTGACGACATGAACAGAACGAAAATAGCAAACATTTCCATTTTTATTCGTTTCTGAAAAGAGGAATTTAAAAAATATTTGTACCGGCCTACA
Source organism: Syngnathoides biaculeatus (assembly GCF_019802595.1). NCBI lineage: Eukaryota > Metazoa > Chordata > Actinopteri > Syngnathiformes > Syngnathidae > Syngnathoides > Syngnathoides biaculeatus. The sequence goes on along the minus strand of NC_084654.1, from coordinate 22,361,147 downwards.
GCGCGCATCGGGTTATGTGCCTCGCCGAGTACATTGGTCAAGGAAATATCATTTGATACAAGCTGCAAGTGCCCACATTGAAATTTGCATTCAAACACGAGATTAACGTTAGCGCAGCCCGCGCTAATGCTAATTAGTGGTTAAAATAGAACTTACTGGTAAATATCACTGAGACACGCCAATAACACAGCAGCAACATGCTAGTACAGCGCTAACACTAGCGCAGGCCTAACGCTTGCGCCTCGCTAATGCTAGTGCCATGCGTTAGTGCTGCGCTAGCGTTAACGCTAAGAGGGCCAGTTAAAATAAAACTTACAGTAAATATCACTGAGACACGCCAGTAACACGCTAGCACAGCGCTAACGCTAGGGCAGCACTAATGCTAGCACCGCTCTAATGCTAGTGCCATGCTAAAGCTACCGCTAACATTAGTGCTGCGCTAGCGTAAACACTAAGAGGGCCAGTTAAAATAAAAGTTACAGTAAATATCACTGAGACACACCAGTAACACAGCAGCAAGACGCTCGGACACCGCTAACACTAGCGCTAACGTTATCACTAAAAGGGCCAGTGAAAATAAAACTTACAATAAATATCACTGACACGCCAGTAACACAGCAGCAACACGCTAGCACAGTGCTAACGCTAGTGCAGCGCTAACAGGGCCGGTAAAAGTCACTTCCTCTGCACATATATTCCACCGGTCTTGAGTGCCCCCTTGTGGCAGTTGGAAAAAAAATGCACAAATTAGCTACATCATCGCATGAACCGCAGGGCTGAAAGCGTGTGGAAAAAGTCGCAGCTTGTAGGCCGGAAATTATGGTATTTAACTTGGGGCTTAAAAAAATTAAAAAAGTAAAAAAAATGAAATAAATAACGGCTGAAATTATTTTATATTTTGAAAACATCTGAATAGAACTGAAAATTAAGAATGTTCAATATTATTATAGGGGGTGGAAATTAAAAGAAAAGCATGCACTAATTGGCTAGATCATAAAAAAAAACAAGATTGTGAATTTGGGGGTTGAAAATGTACATTTTGTACGAAAATATGAACTCACGGGCTGGCAGAGGCCGAGGGCGCCGTGGCAGATGCGGACGTTGCAGTGCAGAAAGACGTTCGTGTAGGAGCTGCCCACGAACTTGAACATTTGGATCCCGAACGCGGCCTCGGCGCCTCGGCCGTTCTTCAGCACGCTGAGGGTCCGCCGGTCCGTCAGCACGGGGCAGCTGAGCCACGGACAGAACAAAAAAAAACCTCCTTGATGGATCGCCCGCCACGTTAAAGACACGCGTGTGTTTTCTTTGCCAACAGTTGTCCGGGACGTGCACAGCTGGTCAAATGTCCGGGTCGGGCGACCGACGGGGGCTCTCGGGGCTCGGGCGGGCGAGCGCAGCAACCGACGCTCCCCGCTTGGCATTTACAGTCTGAGAGCCTCGCGGAGTCGGATTCTCACCTGCACAACTTTTATGGGATTTACAGTAGCTGAGGCGGCCCGACTCGTACGGGACTTTAATGGTGGCCATAATTTAAATCCGATGGGACCGATGGCTGCGTGAAACTTCTTTGGGATTCTTATTTCATCCTTCAAAGCTCCTTAGGGAAGTTACAGCAATATTAAATTCATCAGCGCAACTATTACGTGATTTATGGTAGTGCTTACTTTATCGGTGACGCTTCTGTAGGATTTCTATGATAGTCTGATTTGATCCCGCGCAATTAATCTGCGCAACTCTTATGAGATTCATGCTACTCTTATTTTAGCCGGCACAAGTCTCACAAGATTTTTGGATTTCGTTTTATTTATATTATTTTAGCAGATGTTATTCTTATGGGGTTTATGGCGGGCCCCGTTACAGCCAGTCCACCTCTTATGGCGCAGGTGTCAAACACGAGGGCCGGGGGCCCAGATGCGGCCCGCCACATGATTTTATGTGGCCCGCAGAGGCAAATCATGAGTATCAACTTCTATGATTTAAAAAGGAAAATCTGTACTAAAGTTTAAAATTGTCATAAAAATGATAAAATTGGGATCCATCCATCCATTTTCTTTGCTGCTTATCCTCACGAGGGTCGCGAGGAGTGCTGGAGCCTGTCCCAGCTGTCAACGGGCAGGAGGCGGGGCACACTCTGAACTGGTCGCCAGCCAATCGCAGGGCACATAGAGACAAACAGCTGCACTCACAATCACACCTAGGAGCGATTTTTCGAATGTCCAATTAATGTTGCATGTTTTGAATGATGTGGGAGGAAACCGGAGTGCCCGAGAAAACCCTTGGACTGGCCCGTTTTAGCCAGTCCACCTCTTATGGCGCAGGTGTCAAATGTAAGGCCCGGGGGCTTAGATGCAGCCCGCCGCATGACTTTATGCGGCCCGCGACGGCAAATCATGTGTATCGACTTCCACCATTTTTGTTCAAATTTCAAATTGTCATATCATAAATGATGACGCCGAGATACGGCAAGCATTTTTGTGTTACCAAACATCAACAATAGTCGAAAAATTTGATTTCTGATTTCAAAACGAGTTGATAAATTTAATGTGTAAATATGATGGGTCAATTAAAGGTTTTTATGGTTTCAAAGTCATAACACCGAAATAAAAATGAGTTTGACACCTCCGTCTTATGTGATATTTTTTTCAAGTCTCATTTTATTCCTGCACATTTTTGGGTAATTTTAGCAATTGTTACAGGATTTCCAGTACTCTTATTTTAGCTAGCGCAACTCTTAAGAATATTTATATGGTCGTCATATCTTAACGGATGACTTATGATTGTCTTATTTTAGCTAGCTCCACTCTTATAGAATTTGCAGTAGCCATACATTAGCATTTGCAACACTAGCATAAGTTTTACAGTAACCTTTGCCCCCAGACTCAACTCCATATGGATCCAGATCATTTTGAAAAGCGCCCAAAACCTGTGCGCACGATTTACAGTACAGTACTTGTTCAAATTGGAGCCCTAACATTATCATAATCCATATAATAAAACGTCGTACCCACCTGTCCCGAATGAAGGTGTACTGAATGTGGCTGTAGGGATCCCGGGTGGGTGTGGCCCAGCATCGCTCCATGCGCAACATCAGGTGGGTCGGAATCTGGCGGGAACGTCAAAACAAGCAAAAAAAAAAAAAGATTTACTGGGCGTGGATGCGGGCAAAAAGAAAACGTGAAAAGTTAAGTCGTGATTTGTTTGAACGGAAATTAAGCAAAAGAAAAATGTTTTTTTTTCCCTTTTCAAATGAAAATTTTAAAAATAATTCTATTTAATGTGGAATGAATATATAAATACTGAACTTTTTTTTTCTTCAAATGAAAATTTAAAAAAATTATTCAATTTAAAGTGGAATGAGAATAGAAATATTGAACATTTTATTTAATGAAAGTGAAATAGAAGAAAAACATTTCAGATTTTGCAACGACGAGAATTAGAATTAGTTTGAATGAAAACCAAAGCAAAACTATTTTTGCAATGTTTTGGATAAAAATATTTGAAAACAGGCGGCACGTTGGCTCAGCTGGAAAGCGTTGGCCTCACAGTTCTGAGGTCCCGGGTTGGATCCCGGCCCTGCCTGTGTGGAGTTTGCATGTTCTCCCCGTGCCTACGCGGGTTTTCTCCGGGTGCGCACTCTGGTTTCCTCCCACATCCCGAGAACATGCGACATTAATTGGACACTCCAAATTGCCACTAGGTGTGATTCCGAGTGCGGCTCTTTGTCTCGATGTGCCTAGCAATTGGCTGGCGACCAGTTCGGGGTGTACCCCGCCTCCTGCCCGTTGACAGCTGGGATCGACTCCATCACGCCTCGCAAACCTCGTGAGGATAAGCGGCAAAGAAAATGGATAGATGCATCTCAATGTTATCATTTATGATATGACAATTTGAAACTTAGTACAGAATTTTTGAAATAAATCATCGAAGTTGATACTCATAATTTGCTTGCGCGGGCCACAGAACTCATGTGGCGGGCCGCATCTGGGCCCCCGGGCCTCGAGATTGACACCTGCGCCATAAGAGGTGGACTGGTTAAAACGGGGCCCGCCATAAACCCCATAAGAATAACATCTGCCTCCTGCCCGTTGACAGCTGGGATCGGCTCCAGCACGCCTCGCAGCCCTCGTGAGGATAAGCGGCAAAGATAATGGACGGATGGATATTTAAAAATATATTAATTTGATTTTTTGGGGGGAAGGAAATAAAAATATAAATGTAAATTTTGAAAATGTTGCATTCCTGAAAATATATCTGAATTTTTTTTTTTTGAGGGGGCGGAAATAATCTTGCAAACTTTTGAAATATTAAATGCTGAAAATCTTCCCCCCCCCGGTTGAGCCACCCGTGCGCTCGTCTGCTAACAGTCCGGCGAGGGCGTCACCATGAAGACTTTGACGAAGACGTGATCGTCCAGGGTGAGCGAGGGCACGGCGGTCCACTGGTCCGCAAAGGCCTCGTCCTTGTACAGCAGCATGGACACGGAGAAGTTTCCGTCCTCCGTGTTGAGCATGATGGTCCTGGTCCCAAAAAAGTTGTGTTATTTTAACCTGGACACTACAGCACTAACATGAACCTTGTGAGGATAAGCAGCTTAGTAAATAGGTGGAGTGGGGGGAGGGGGGGGGGGCGACACAATACTCTTGTCTTATTTTACTCAGTGCAACTTTTGGGGAATTTACACCATGATCACAGTAGTCTGAGTGTGGTAATTTGTTTCTTAAAATCTATTTATTGATGTATTTTATGGTATTCTTTTATGGGATTTGTAGTCAAAAACTTGCTGTATTTGGATCTCAGCCCCCATATATACCCCCAAAAAGATTGATATTTTTCTCACGAATAAATAAAATAATCCATCTGAACCTGAGGTTGGGGAGTATTTTCTCAAGGGCTTAGCGTCATTTACCGTAATTTCCGGCCTGTGAGCCGCAACGTTTTCCACACGTTTTCAACCCTGCGGTTTATGCGGTGATGCGCATAATTTGTGCATTTTTTCTGACAGCCGCAAGGGGGCACTTGAGTGGAAAAGGAAAGTGTGAGACCGGTGGAAAATATGTGCCGAGGAAGTGACCTTTAGCGGTATGTTTATTTTTATTTTTTTTACCGGCCCTGTTAGTGCCGCGCTAGCACAACGCAAGTGTTAGCATCGCGCTGGCGTGTTGTTGCTGTGTTACTGCCATGTCTCAGTGATTTAGGTATGTTTTTTTTTTTTTTAACCAGCCCTGTTCGTGCTATAATATTGTTGCTATGTTAAGCTAAGCTAACGTGTTAAAATTTTGAGCGTTAGCGCTGCGGTAGTGTTAAACTCTTTCCGCGTACCGTCTTTCTTTGTAAATATCTCGTGTTTCAATGTGGGCACTTGCGGCTTTTACTGTGGCATATGCATGTACCAAATGGTATTTCCTTTACAAATGCACTGGGCGAGGCTTATAATCAGGTGCGCTCTGTAGGACGGAAATTACGGTACCTGCCGGCGTAAAAATTCCGCCCGGGTTCTGTCTCCCTCGGAAGCATTTTTTTGACCGATACTTCACATATTGCGGCTCCAGCACTAAAAAGAAGGCTAAAATCATCGGCGCCACTTCCCCTGTTTTCTAAACGGCTCGGTCTTGGTGCCGTCTGAGCTTCAACTACCTGAAGCGTCACGCGGCGGCGACTGACCTGACGTCCACGCGTATCATGTTTTCCCCGTTGGGCTGCTGCACCATGTAGCTGACGGGGTAGCGGCACACGAAGGTGATGTTGATGTAATTCCTGGTGATGACGTCGCTGTGGTTGCTGTGGATGGTGTTGATGAACAGGATGTGGGTGGCGTCCGACGTCTGCACGGGTCAACGGCAAACATACGTCAATGCACGGCGACGGGGATCAGTTGTACACATTCTGTAGCAGTATATCACAAGTGCCTTGCTCTGAACCGCAACCCTGGCCCAAAACCCTTGTTTAAAATTCACTTATTTTGCCACTAATCTAAACCCAATCGAGGTTTGAATCCCGAACTCTTGCTTGAAAGCTTAGCTGAACACCCTAACGCCCACGTCCCCTCCTCTGAGGGCAACCCCTCCAAAACCTGACAAATTCTGCTCTGCGGTGATCCAAAAGCGAGGTTTGGCCGCCACAGATTGCGAGAAAGCCATAAAAATGCCAAGGACCAATCAGCAAGAAGCTACATTGAGAAGATTAGTGATTCAATTAGAGTAAATAGTAGTCCTGGTTCAAATCCACACGATCTACGAGCGCAAATGTTCCATCATTTCCATGTAAATCCCGATCACTTAGAAGCACGGGGGGCCCGCCAAGGGGGGCTTCCGGGGAGCCTCAAAGTTGTTTTCGACGTCCGTCACCCTTGACATAAATACAACCTACGCCACTTTCCCGCTGCCGCTCTTCTTTTCTTTCCGTCTGGCTTTTTTTCCTAGCGTGTGAGATTTACGCCAGTACTTGTAAATCTCGCTCAGTAATTTTGTTGTTCCTCAAGTGGGGGGAAAAAAAGCCGCAGCCTCTTGATTTATTGACATCGCAAAAAATATAGATTTTATCCGTTAATAATGAGGAAAGAAAGCACGCTTCGTCTTCATCTCAAAACGTCAAGCGTTTGTTTGAAACCTGAACACTTTACACCCTAACCCTAATTTGAAACCTGAATTTCAAACCATCATTTAAAAATCTGGACTTTAGATGAGAGGTGATTGGATTGACACGTTACCATGACGCTCCCGCAGCGGGACAGATTGCTCTTAATGCTGAAGACGTAGTCGTCGCCCACTTCCACGCCCCGACAGTCGGGATCGTTTAGATGCAAGTCCCAGACCTGTACGCGTGCACATTAGTAATAATCATAAACTGCGTAACATGGAGGTGGAATTTGTAGGGGTGGGGTTGTCTTACGTAGACGGGGGGGACTTTGTGCAGGAAGAAGGCGCTGGGGATGACCACTTCCATGTGGTCGGTGGTGCAAATGACAGTTTCGTTCATCTCTGATGAAAAGAAAAAGAAAGAATGCAAACACGTGCTTGTTACGTACATATTTGCAGCCGTAAAATGATTTCAAATGTCTGTCTTCGTCAATCATACTCGGCTCATTTTTCCAAAAAGACGTTTAGTGGTGGTAGTGGGGGGGGGGGGGGGGGGGGGGGACGACTTCAGAACAAGTACAGTGGCACTTTGAAATACAAATTTGTGTTCTAAAATCAAGCTCATAAAATATTTTTCCCCTTTCGAAGGAATGTAAATGCTTTTTTTGAATTGGGAAAAATACTACTCTTCATACAAAAAGAAAAACAAAAAATTGCAGTGAGGCCCTGCATAATTGCAGATAAAAGCCCCCCGGCATGTGTCAATTATTCATATTTTTTCCACAATCCCTTGCTTATTTTTGTTGTTTTTTTCTCCGGGAAAATAAAATCTATTTTCATAACTATGAGCATCTATTATTCACCGATATGTCCATTTCCCTATCCACTGTTACATGTTTTAAAAAAATAAATTTAAAAAAAGCAGGGCGGCACGGTGGAACAGCTGATAACGCGCTGGCCTCACAGTTCCGAGGACCCGGGTTCGATCACGTCCCCGCCTGTGTGGAGTTTGCGTGTTCTCCCCGTGCCTGCGTGGCTTTTTTCCGGGTGGGCACTCCGGTTTCCTCCCACATCCCCAAAACATGCAACATTAATTGGACACTCTAAATTGCCCCAAGGTGTGAGTGCGGCCGTTTGTCTCCATGTGCCCTGCGATTGGCCGGCGACCAGTTCAGGGTGTATCCCGCCTCCTGCTCGTTGACAGCTTGGATAGGCTTCAGCACTCCCTGCGACCCTCGTGAGGATAAGCGGCAAAGAAAATGAATGAACTCAAGTATTTAGAAAGGGTTAAAAAAAGGTCCTATTTTGTAATTTTTTCCAGAAACAACAAGAAAATTGTAATAGCAAGAAAATATTATTTCCATTTTTCTGACTTTAAATACAATTCAGTCATGCTTTTTTTTTTTCCAGAAAAGGCTGCCCTGTTTTAATAATGAATTTCTATTTTTTTTTCAAAAGTAAAGTTATAATTTTATGAAGTCATTTTTTGGAGAATGTGTGTGTGTGTATATTATATTTTATATATAAGTACAGTATAAAGCATGTAAATATACACACACATAATTGCCCCTAGGTGTGATTGTGAGCACGGCTGTTTGTCTCTATGTGCCCTGCGATCGGCCGGCGACCAGTTCAGGGTGTACCCTGCCTCCTCCCAGTGACAGCTGGGATAGGTTCCAGCACTCCCTGCGACCTTCGTGAGGATAAGCGGCAAAGAAAATGGATGGATGGAAATTGTAAAAAAAAGCAGTATGTGTACTGTGATTTAATGCTGCAATCCAATTCAGTGTGCTGCCCATTCAGACGTTCCCGCCTTGGCTAAGTCATGCAGAAACAAAGAAGAAGAATAGTATGGGGACTAGAATGGAACTCTGGACGATGCCGTCGTATTTATTACTTTTGGTTAAATCGTGAATGAATAAAAATATGCACATATTATATGTCTGGTGCAAAGTGCATTCAGTATTAGTTATTGCATTACATCAACAAAATCAGAAATACTCGTTTTTATTCACTTTACGTTTTTCATCTGGCAATAAAAGCTTTCCTGCGATGTATTTTGTAAGATTTTGAGGTCTACGGAGTGATTTTAAGCCCTTAAGGAGGAAGAGGACTTGAAAACAAGTCTCGAGTTTTGGATGGGAAGCGGCTGTCAAAAACAGAGCTGATACAGCTCAACTTGAGTTAGGAAAAAAGAAACATGTTCAAGCGTGTCGAGTTGTCGCGGCACATGGGAATTATCCAGAACCGTATTCAATCTGCGTGATATGAGGTTTTAAAAAACAGATACATAATTTGCGTGGTCTCACCTTCCTGGAAGGAGACGACAGTCAAGGTGAGCAGCAACCAGGCGTGAAGCAAACTGGCCATCTTGTCTCCTCTGGGAACGATTCGCCGCCGCCGTTTGCCCAATGGCGCTGTCACGGCCACAAGACGTAGAACCCCCCCCCCCGGCGCCCTCGCTCGCAGCCCCAGGGACGGCTCTAATGAAGTGGGAGCCTCCCTCCGGCCCTAAAACACCAAGCTTTGAATGATGTCCTCGGGGAGGGGGGGGGGGGGGCCAACAATGAGATTCCGCGCGTGAATAGGGGGAGCCCGGGGGAGTCCGAGGTAACTCCTCTTTTTGTAAACGTGCGACTGCAACAACAAGTGCGGCGGTAACCATGTACGCCACCGCTCTTTGTCGTTCGCAGACACCCAAAAAAAAAAAAAAAATCTTTGGGAGTTTGCGGGAACCCCCCCCGCGTGGCCAGTCGGGGGGGGGGGGGGGGGGGCAAAGAAACGCGCGACGAGTGCGTGTGCGCAAGAGGTCCAAATCATAAAACACGCTCATCGCTTCCAGGTAGAAGCGTCACATGTGGAAATGGAGGACAATGACGTAGAAAATAGCACAAAAACAACGATGAAATTAAGCATACAAAATGGCGCTAAATCACTTCTTTTCCTTTCGGCTTGTCCTGTATGGGGTCGCCACAGCGTGTCATCTTTTTTCCATCTAAGCCCATCTCGTGCATCTTCCTCACTGTTCTCCCTGACAACATCCATCAACCTTTTCTTTGGTCTTCCTCTCGCTCTCTCTTCCTTGACAGCTCCATCCTCAGCACCCTTCTACCAATTTCCTCACTCTCTCGCCTCTGGACATGTCCAAACCATCGAAGTCTGCTCTCTCGAATCTTGTCTCCAAAACATTCAACTTTGGCTGCCCCCTCTAATGAGCTCATTTCTAATCCTATACAACCCGTTCACACCAAGCGAGAACCTCAACATTTTCATTCCTGCCACCTTCAGTTCTGCTTCCTGTTGTCTCCTCAGTGCCGCCGTCTCTAATCCGTCTAATCCGTACGTCATGGCCGGCCTCACCGCTGTTTTATCAACTTTACCCTTCATCCTGTCAGAGACACTTCTGTGCTAAAAATGGAAAAAAAAAATGGTGCTAAATAACTAGAGGACGCAAAACACTATGAAAAGAAGCGTAGAAAAAAGGCAAAAAATAACTAATTCTGAAGTATACTAAAACGGCAGGATAAATAGTGAAAAAACTATAAGGGCATAAAATGGCAGAAGGGTGCAAAATTGAGCTAAAAAAAAAAATAAAAATCAGGACCAAAAGCTTGCAAGATGTCGCCGAACGACTACAAGAAGCAAAAAGGACGTATGTGAAATGCTGCAAAATGGCACAAATCAACTAAAGGATGCAAAAAAAATTAAATGTGCAAAATCAGGGAATGCCACTGGAACAAAGCATGCAAAATGGCGCATGAGAATAGTACAAAAAAATAAAAAATAAAAAAAGCATACAAAAGGGGCACAATGCATGCACAAAACAGGGAAAATAAATTACTGGAAGCGTAAAAATGAGCAAAACAACAATGAGAAGCATGTGAAATGTCAAAAACATACAAAATGGAACAGAAGCGCATGCAAAATTGTGCAGAACGACAATAGAAAGCATTCAAAGTGACGCACGCAAAATGACACAAAACGAATACAGGAAACATGCTGAATCTTTTTTTTTTTTTTACGAGTCGGAATTTACAAGATTGGTCTCCAAGAGACGGAATCTTGACATTGCACTCTCCCGCCTGCGCACACAACAACATGCCAACTTCAACAGAGAAAAATCCCAGAAGAAGAAGACAAAACCTTGTAAAGGATGTCATTTTTTTGTAACGACACAAGTGCCCCCTTCCTGTCTGTGACGTGACGAGTCCGCCCAAGTAACTGCCTTTTATTTCCTGAAACTTGTGACAACGGCACAGTGACAAATAACTGTAAATCAACAAAAGCATACTGTACAACAATAATAATAATGTAATAAACAGTCCAAATGTTCCCCTTTGATTTAAAGTCAATGCATTTGTAGAAAAAAATGGAAATGTGCAAAAATCAAGGAGTGTCCATCACCGCCGCGCGTCATTATAGGATAGAGAGAGCAGTGCATCGTGGGTAGTCTTCACTGCAGATGTTGGGCGTCGTCTTGGGTGAACAAGTCCGCCAGGTCGGCCACGGTGAGCACGGCCGCCTCCGAGTGCTTCATGGCCGCCCTGCCGTGACTGCCAGACCACACAACAATTCTCCGTTATACGGCGCTACCTCGAAAACTGAGCACCGTGCGATAAAAGAGAATGTAAAGAAATTAAAAAAAAGTCACCAATGTCAACAGCGGGTGTGTTACACGATTCTTACGTATTGAGGCTGTCTACCGTAATTTCCGACCAATAAACCGCGGCTTTTTTCACACGCTTATAATCCTGCGGTTTATGCGATGAGTCGGATAATTTGTACAATTGTGCCGCATGGGAGCACTTGAGGGGAAAAGGTAAGAGTGAGACCAGTGGAATATATGTGCCAAGGAAGTGACTTTTACCGGTATGTTTTTTTTTTTTACCGGCCCTTTCAGCACTGTGCTAGCGTTTGCGCTGCGCTAGCGTGTTGCTGCTGTGTTACTGCCGCATCTCAGTGATTTTTTTTTTCTTCCTGTGCTACTGTGTTGCCGTAGGTGTTTTTTTTTTTTTTTTTAACCGCTATGGTTTTTTTTTTTTTTTTTTACCAGCCCTGTTCGTGCTGTTGCTATGTTAAGATAAGCTAAGGTATTAAAAACTTTGAAAACTCTTTCTGTGTACCACCTTTCTTTGTAAATATCTCACGTTTCAATTTGGGTATCAATGTGGGCACTTGCGGCTTTTACACAGGTGCGAGTTATGCAAGTACCAAATAGTATTTCCTTTAAAAAATGTACTGGGTGAGACTTGTAATCAGATGCCCTCTGTAGGCCGGAAATTACGGTACTTCTGGTCATTTATGAATTACTTTCCACCGTAACACACCCCCATCCTCATGTCTCACACAAAGTCACAGATACAACCGCGTAGAACAGGGAAACGTAGAAAACTCATTTTTTGCCGCGGGCCACATTGTAGTTACGATTGTGAAACAATAAAAAAAACTAATTAATTGCCTCATTATATTTACACTGATGTGGAATAATAAATCAAAGTAAATACGGTTTTTTGTTTTAGTTCATGTTTGGTAACACGAAAATGTTTGCAATATCTCCAAGTTGTCATTAATGGCATGGAAATTTGCAATTTTAACAAAAATCCTGGAAGATGACACACACGATTTGCCTTCCCGGGCACATAAAACCATATGGCGGGCCAGATCTGGCCCGCGGGCCTTGGTTTGACACCTGTGACGCAGAACGTGAGTAGGCAAAATGAATACCTGCACTTTGTCATTGTATCGTGTGTGGGTATTTTTTTTTTTTTTAAATAATGCAAAATAAATGTGAATTGCTCGATTAAGTGACGGGATGGCAACAAACCATTCTCTCACCCACCTCTTCTCTGCCGTTTTGAGCATGGCCTGCATCCTCTCCTCAATGGTGGACTTGATGAGGAAGCGGTGCACGAACGTCGGCCTAGTGGGAGGGAGACAGAAGGTTCTGTTGAGCGATGCGCACTATTTTTGAAGACACCTCATTGTTGTACAGAACTTCGGGACGGCTAACTTGGTTTGTCCGATTCGGTGCACTCGTCCGATGGCCTGCAGCTCATGGGCGGGGTTTAGGATGGGCTCCACCAGTAGCACGTGCGTGGCCTCGATGATGTTCAGCCCGTTGGAGCCCGTGTGCAGGGGAAGCAGCAGGATATTGATCTGCTTCTCGTATTTGAAGGAGCTCAGGTTCTCCTGGGCCGGCGCGGAAATCAACACAACCGTGAGAAATCCTCAATGGAGTTAAAATAAAATAAAAAAAAAAGGTTCACAGCAAGTTCAGTCATGTTGAGGTAGAGATTATATTAATGCCAAACAATATTTAAAAATAAATCTGAAACAGAAGAGGTTTGTTCTGATTTGACATCAGAGAGTGAGAAGGAAAATATGAAACGTGTTTTTTGCACAGTGCACGTAAACTGTAAACAGAGGGACTGAAAAGAATCCAAGGTCGACCCGCGTGACAAAAAGACGCACCTGGAATTTTTGGATTCCGTTGATCTGCGAAAACTCCATGTTGTTGTTCAACAGAGCTTTGGCGATGATATCGAGGACGCTTTGCCACTGTGATGGAGAAGGCGGGACGGCGCAGACGCTCGTGTCACACGTGGCAACTCGGCAGAAACGTGACGATCCAAAGCGTACGCGGGTGTGGCGTTACCGTAGAGAAGACCAGACACTTGGCACCCGGGTCGCTCACTTGGATCTTTTTCAGGGTTCTCACCACCGCCTCCACCTTGGTCGAGTGGCTCCCCTGGGAGAGGGGAGACGCAGGAGTTACGTTCAGTCTACGTCTGAACAAAAGTGCCTTTGACTGAGATATGTCCGGCTACTCGCTGCATGTGTCCGTCCGAGGGAAGCCTTCATTTTTATTTGGCACCCCGGCAACTAACTGGGGCATTAAAGGATTTGTTGGACAGAGAATAAAATGATTTAGGTTTTATTACGACCAAAAGGAATATCGTGATACATTGAAATGTAGTATTTTATAAACATCTGTTTTTTTGTGTATTTTTAGTCAATTCTTTTAAGCATTTTATTGTAATTTTTATTTTTGTGGTTTTCTATAATGATTTCCTGCCATTGTAACCGTATCTAACTCAAAACCACTTTATTTGTATTTATTTTTCCATCCATCTGATTTCTCTGCCGCTTATCCTCATGATGGTCACGGGGAGTGCTGGAACCTATCCCAGCTGTCAGCGGGCAGGAGGCGGGGTACACACCTAAACTGGTCGCCAGCCAATCGCAGGGCACATCGAGATAAACCCAGGTCCTCAGAACTGTGAGGCCAGCGCTTCACCAGCTGATCCACCATACCGCCTGTATTTATTATTTAATGATTTAAATTTACTTTCTTGAACCATAAATTTTTCTTGCATTAGACTTTTTTTTTTACATTTTATCTGTAATGAAAATATTTTTGTCTTTCATATTTTTTTAAACATTATTTTCTTTTTTTAAACAAAAGGACATTTTGTCAGACAACAAAATATGTTTTAAAACTTGATGTTTTTTTAAGATCATTTTTAATTCTATTTAGAAAATATATACTTTAAGTGCAATATTTTTCAAATTTTTATATTGCATTTACCACATGCGGTAAGGCTCCGAGGCTTGTTTAAGCGGCTCGGCAGGTGCTGCTGTTTTGGATAGCAACAAGGCCATCGCAAACGAGCTAAGCCCGACCTTAACTGGAATGTCCTGGTCCTGGCTGGACGCCTGCGCGGTGAACACGTAGGAGATTTCGGCGTGAGACGTAGTCTGCCTGCAAATGGCGCAGTTGATGGCGCGGCGCCGCGAGCCCACGCTGTACTGCTCGAGGATGATGGCGATGCACTGGTTGCAGAAGCAGTGGCCGCACGTCAGCACCGCCCACTGTCAAATAAAAGGAAAAACATCTCCATGAAAGTAAAACAAAGCGGCATCGCAACAAGGACGCTCACCTCCTTTCCGAGGAGCCGACCGCAAATGGGACACGGTTCCGGGTTCAGACCACCAGTGGACTTGTCCTGGGACTAAAATAGAGAACGTTGATATGGTACGCGAGGGAGGAGGCAGGTACTAAAATTGAAGTACCTTTTCCAGGTTTGTCAGGTATAAAAACTGTCCGAGCTTCTTTTGCAGCTGAGACTTGGCCACCGCTTGGTCGTTGAGAAGCTTCACCCGGTTTTGCTCCACCTGCGAGGAGACGGTCAGGAATGCAATAAAAATACTTTACGTTATGACACTCCTGGAAACAAAATGGGGCGAGACACTGGGTCAAAGTTGAGGCGCTATTGCAATCTGGACTGGCTGTGGATGAAACTGGGTTCCCTGTTACAAATCGTGATTGTACACATCATAAAGGATTTTTTTTCCCCTAATCAAACAAACGTTTTTCGTTTTTTTTTTTTCAGATTTGAAGTCATTTAACAATGCAAAACTTTTTGGGACATTTGACTTTTCGTGACATTTCTGTAAACAAGTATTCGTGTTTTTGTAATATGAATATTTTGTTTAATTTTGTCCAAATAATTTGTTTTATTTAATTTCCATCGCCTACTACATTTTTTAAACATTACGTTTCGTGTAGTTTTGAAAACATGTTACAAATGATCACATTTAATTTATATTTTTTAAAATATTTTAAAAAAATTTTCATTCAACTTCATTTTTTATACACTATCAAATAATGTATTCTACTGTATCTTTTTTAACATTATGAATGAATTTTTGGAACAATTGAAAAAAAAAATTGCTTTTAATGTAATTTTTTTCTATCTGTTATGAAATATTTACCGCAATTCCCGGCCTACAGAGCGCACCTGGTGATAAGCCTCGGTACACAGAAAGAGTTGCGCAAAGGCTAATGCTGGGCGGTTAACGCGAACTTGGCAGTGCTAATGCTATCACGGTGGCGCTAACGCGGTGGTGCTAACGCTGACGCGGCGGCTGTGAAAAATGTCGCAGCTTGTAGGCCGGGAATTACGGTATGTACTTTTTTTAAAATTCTTTATTTTTTAATTGCAATATAATAAATATTTTTAAATGTATTTTTTCCAATTTTTCTTTTCAATCCAATTTTGGAAACATTTCTAAAAGTGTTCTACATGAATTTGATCACGAAAAATAACACTCGTACCTCGTGGGGCTCAATTATGTGGCGCAGTTTGGGCTTCGGTTCGTCGGGGAGACGCAAGCGGAGCCTCTCGGTAGCCATTCCCAGCTCATCAATGGCGGACACGTGATTCCGCAGAACCATCCAGTACTCGTGCAGCACCTGATTGAGGAAGAGCGGGGAGTCGTCTTAACCCATAATTTGAAAGGAACCGCCTCGGGGTTCAAACCTTGTACTCCTTCTTCCAGGTCTCAAAGAGTTCCATGAAGGCGTTGCCCTCCTCCACCAGCTCGGGGTCCACACGTTTGGCCTTGGCGAAGGCCAGGATGGCCTTGAGCGTGCGCTCCATCTCGCTGGCCGCCCACAAGCCTCGGCTGGTGGTGGGCAGGCGGTCGTCAACCAGGCCCTCTTCGTCCTCGATCATCTCCTCAAAGATGGCCGTCTGGCCTTTCACGCTGTCGGACACGGGGGGGCCGTTTCGCCGTGAATAGTTCCAAGTGCGCAACGGGCGTACGAAAGTGTGTCGACTTACGTGTGCGAGAAGAGTTTGGATTCGTAGTTGGTGAAAAGCTCGTCGGCTTTGCAAAAGACACAACTGGGACATAAAAAGAAAATATGTTACAGTAGTAGAAACTGAAAAAAAGCAATGGAACATGTCAAATGGGATTTTACAACTTTGATTGAAATTTCTTTCATTGGTGCACAATCTGGACTCTAAGCCACAAGAAATGATGACATTTGTTGATTATGTAAACAAACCAGATTAAAGAAGGATTTTCAAGTCTAATTTAATTTCAAATAACATTTACTTACACTTACTTACATTGATTATTTTTTTCCAAACTTGACACTAAATTAACCTGTAACTAAATTTTACATTTAATAAAAATATAGATTTAACAGTGTGTAATTACAATTAGCCTAACTTAATTTTAAATGTTTATAATTGTTCGTTTGGCTTGTAAAACTATAACTATTCATTTTCAATTTCATTGTAAATTGTTTCATAAAAAAATGGTACAATTTACTTATGAGATTTGATTGTGGAAATTCTAATAAATGATTTACATTTTGATACTATTTGATCTTAAAACTAATCTAATAACGGACAAAATTTTACATGCATTAAAAATGGAAAATTTTAAAAATACATGAACTATAGAACTGAATTCAGCAATTTGAATTTTTTTTTATTTCAAATGTATTTAAAATGCTATATTTGAACTCTGACTGAATTTAATAAAATCCAACACTTCAAATGCATTTTAAAAAGAAGACTACTTCTATATTTTATATGAAATTATGTTAAATTAATGACTCCAACTATAATTCTCTACATAATAGCAGTACGAAGATTCTATCGAAAAATAAATAAAATCCAGCTAGAATATAAAAACAAAATGTGTTCAAGTAGCAAAGTCGCACTTATTGAGCGGGAGTCGCGTGGGCCTGAGGTGACAGATGGTGGCCTCATCAATCACTTTCTTAGACGCCGGACCTTCCAGGCTCTTCACCGCCTCCCGGACGATCTTCTGGGATTCCATCAGGTCTTCCATCTGCGTGGTGAGCAGGAAAAGCAGACCGTGGCCGTCACGGAACCTGCGAGTGGGGTGGAGGAGTCACGTTTAGTAAAAATGCGCTCCCCACGGTACGGGTTGCACCCATTCGAAGAGTTCTACTTGTCGGCCATGGAGAGCTTGTGAGTTTGCTGTTTGTAGCTGGACGTCAGCTCGTTCTTTACACGGCCCACCAGGTCGTCGTCGGTGGAGCAACGGACCGCTCGCTGGATTACCTCCAGCCACCAGGGGGCGCTCAGGTTGATCTTGGGAAACACAGCAGAGAAGCAAAAAGTGACAGTTCAGTTTCTTCGCTCCATCTTGTCCCGCTCATTTGGAGTCAGTGGCTTATTAAAGGACGCGTGGCCTCTTCCTTGCCCATATTTCACGAGCATGTTGAGTTTGTACGTTTTGCTCGAGAAAAATGAAATGCAAATGGTAAATAACTAATTGCCTTGGAAACGCCTCTTCTTTTTAATCGCAAACATGACAGGAGCAGAGGTGGCAACATTTACTAGTTGTTTGAGTTAGAAATAAAAATAATAGCTTTCAAAACAAATTTTTGCATTATTCAATATTTTATTTGAAATTCCACACATTCATTTTTTTAAATTCAAAATTATTTTTGTTTCGCAAAAAAACTCTTTATTTCAAGGGAATATTTTTTAATTTTAATTTTTTAAATTTGATGTCAAAGGCATTATTTTGTAATAAATACATTTTACATTTTGGTTAGCCTGTCTACTGGCTTTGGCATTTTATGTTAGCACTAATCTATTGGACTTTTGACAAAATCATGAGATTTGTTTGAACATTTTGGGTTTTTAAGTGTGCAGCAACTTATGTCAGTTTTATAGTAAACCTCATCTGGGAGTGAATAATAAACAGCTTGACACAAGCATGAATTGCCTCTTATTTGGAGAACTGCGCAAGCGAGAGAGTATAAAATGTGCGTCGGAGGGGTAAAAATTAATAATCTAAAGTAATATTCGGGATCTGTAACATATCCCTCAAAATAATTGTAGCAGTTCACTTTGCGTTTGAGCTCTCTGATGTTCTGCAAGACCGGCTGCAGGGCTTGGTGGGCGTCGGCCACCTCTGAGTCGTACTTGGTCATGTAGTGCTGACGCAGCTGCTCAGCCTAAGGGCGAAAAATGAAAAAAAATTAACAAAATATTTGCAAAATGTGGTTTCAAGGGAAGAGCTGAGCGTTACCTCCTCGCTGAGGTGGTCGTCTCGCAACGTGGGAGGAATCCCAGGATGCTTTGCGTTCAGCAGCTCCATCAGATTGTGAGTGGCGTGAAGTCTCTGTTTGAACAAAATAACCAATTAAGTATTCGCCATATTAGACATGACACTAAATTTTCTGGGTTTACGATGATGGATTCCGTAGAGTTTGCAACAGCCAATTGTTCTTTGCTAAATCCCTCCACAAAGTAAAAAAAAAAATATATATATATATATATATATATATATAAGGAAAAATTTTAACGGTAGAATTCAAACAAAACAATTTTTATAGCGAATTTTATCATTAATTTTTTTTAAATTATCTGCATTGACTGAATTTTTAAATGTTATTTGATATTAAAATTCTAAATTTTTTTACAAAAATTCAAATTATAATTTAATACAAAATGTCATTTTAAATATTTTTTTAAAATTCGAAATTATACTTGTATTTTTGTTTAACTTAATACATTATGAATAATGTAATTACATGTAAAAAAAAAAGGTGTGTAATCAACACCAACATTTTAACTAAAATAAGAGAAATCCAATTATAATTTAAATATACATTTGATTTAAAAAAGTCAAAATTAAAATGATAATGTATTACATTTTTTTAACAAATTTTCAGACATCTATTTTGGGCTTGCATTGTGTACGGTTGTTTTGCAACGTGACGCTTCATATGTAAATTGAAGATGCACATAAGAAGACCCAGCTGGCGTTTGGCTCTCTACCTGCAAAGAATCCGTCTTCAATCTGCTTTTGTGCTCCTCAGACGAGCGCAGCACTTCTCTATACATCTCGGCCGCCTGCTCAAACTCATCTGCAATTTGGAGGGGGGAGGGGGGGGGCCTTAGTGATGCTCAATGCACGGGTAATGAGATGTTGCCGTACAAAGGCGGTCGCACGACGCCGCGGAGCAATCGGGCTCCAAAAGGCGAGCTCTTAAGTGCTTCCCATGGGCGTTTCGTGTCCTACCTCGGATGATGTGGATCCCAGCCAGGCCGTTGAGCGCGCACACCAATTGTCTGTGGGCCTCCTCGCACTCCACTCGACATTTCTTCTGCAAGGACTTAAGGAGCTCCTCCATCGTCATGGTGCTGTCGAGAAGCGATAATGTGACACTCCTGGTCAATTTACAACACGATACAAAAGAATACAATAATCCCCACGAGACCGAACCCCAAGAATAGCGAGAAAAAAAATGTGAGGGACTAACTGACACCCCTAAAAATGTTTCTCATTGCCTACATTAATAATATAAAATATAAACATACTACAAACTGTGATCCTCAAACATCACAATATAATTTCAAAAGCATCTTACATTACAATTTAAAATAAAACACTTTAATTGGGGTGGCACGGTGTATCAGCTGCAGCTGGTACAGCATTGGCCTCACGGTTCTGAGGACCCGGGTTCGATCTCGGCCCCGCCTGTGTGGAGTTTGCATGTTCTCCCCGTGCCTGCGTGGGTTTTCTCCGGGCACTCCAGTTTCCTCCCACATCCCAAAAACATGCGACATTCATTGGACGCTCTAAATTGTTGCCCCTAGGTGTGATTGTGAGTCCGGCTGTTTGTGCCCTGCGATTGGCTGGCGACCAGTTCAGGGTGTACCCCGCCTCCTGCCCGTTCACAGCTGGGATAGGCTCCAGCACTCTCCGCGACCCTCGTGAGGATAAGGGGCTAAGAAAATGGATGGAGGGGTTTCAAACGATTGATGTGGGCTTTAAAAAAATGAACCCCAAGTACTTGTGGGAAAGAAAATTCCTAGTTTCGCAGTCGAGTGTACTGCATGGCTTCCACATACTTCCTTGACACCAATTGAAGTGAAACGAATGAATGAATTTTTCACTATTATACTGCGTATACAGGAAGTCCCCAAAACACACATACTCTATCTTTGACTGGTCATTCCTCATATTTGCATCCTAATTAATTTGCATGGTGTTTACTAACTAAGAAACAATGTCTAATGACTTTTAATTGAAGAAAGCATAACATTCTGAGTACATTTTTTGGCGGGCTCCATACATAATAGCCAGGGTTCACTGTAAATGGGAGGGATTGAAACTAAATTGGATTTAGTTTCCGACGTACCTCTTCTGCAGGGGCAGGAACTCGCCACGCACCGCCTGTGGGTGGCAACAGGCCTGGCGCAGCCGCAGCAGCGGGCAGAGGATGGTGGACACCGTGCGGCGGTCCAGGCTGCTCAGTTTCAAACTCCAGTCGGACAGCTTGCGCAGCTTGAGCAGGGCGTCCTGGGAGCACTCCTCGTGCTGCCGGTGGTAGAAGTGGCCCTCCACCGGGGAGAAGCGCAGCCAGTGCACTTCTTCCGTCTGAGCTGGGATCTGGATCTGGAATAACACAAAGGCGCACCATGGGGGGGGGGGGGGGGGGGCACACTCTTTCGACTTGGTGAAGCAGCATGTGGCTGGCAAACAAAGAAGTTTTTCTCGCATGCCCTGTAAAAAGCTAGTGCAAATATTTATTTGCCTGCGTAATACACAAAATATTACAGCGCCAACTGCGCAGTATACTGCGTGGAAGCTCCTAAAGTTAGAGCAAGGTAACTTGCAGACTGCGACAAAATTGGCACACCTTGGAGTGTAACTATAATATTATTATATAATATAATACTACCTGATCGATGACATCCTTCTTTGCTGAGCGCCACAGCAGCTGAGCCACGACGCTATAGAGCGGCTCCGGGTTGCCGCGGCGATACGGCCGATAGAGCAACTGGTCCCACCAATGCTTCACCCAGTACGGGTCCACGCCCAGGAAGAGCACCAGGCCGTAAAGGTCTACAGAGACAGTCTTTCGGTTGAGATCAATCACTTCAACATATGCAACAGCGGTACAAATCGGTTTTCCAACGAAAAGTTTGAGATTTTTTTTTTTTTTTTTGCTGTGGTTTTCGAACGAAAATCGCTATTCGAACGCCCGGACCAGCTAACCCACGACGATTTGTTATTGTGCTCGTGCGAAGACATTTGAAACAGTTGTTTTGCATTGCTTTTTTCTTTTGTTCCATTAATCCTCCCTCTTGTTGCAAGTTAAATTTTTTGTACGTTACGTACTTTCTGTGCAAATAAAAAACAATTTATCTGCTTTTATCCCCCCCTCATTATTGCTTGTTTAAAGTTATTCTGCACTTTTGTTAATAAAAAAAAAAAAAAAAAAAGGTTTACAAGGCTGGAGGCCGAGTCGCTACAGATACGGCAATGCACTCGCAGCCTTGCATACTCTACTACTAAAGCATAGATTTTAAGCAAAAAATAAATATATTTCTTAAATGATTTAATTATATGAAGCATTTAAACTATACATGTATTTCTACTATGCAGTTTATTATCAGGCAAAGTTTAAAAACAATGCTTTAAAAAATATATAATTTTTAGGCTTGGAACGCATTATTTTATTTTCCATTCATTGTAATGGGAAAACATGCTTCAGTTTCCGAACGTTTCACTTTTCAACCGGCCTTCTGGAACGGATTGTGGTCGAGAACCGAGGCACCACTGTACTATTTTCCTGTGAACCAGGGCTTCGGCACCATAGCGTGACATAGAAAGAGGCTAAAAATGGCAAACGGGAGTTTTTCTGCAAAACAAAAAGCAAAAAAAAAAAAAAAACTTCAACCCAATTTTCTTACCTTCTAAGCCTCTTTGCACCGGCGTACCGCTGACGCACCATCGGTTAACCGAGGCGAGGCGCAGCGCCATCTCGGCCGCTTTGGCGGTGGGACACTCCACCATCTGCGCCTCGTCCAGACACACGCGCCACCACTCGACGGCCACCAGTGGGCTGGGCACGGCCATGTAGCGCTTCTGGTTGCGGAAGCGACGCCCATCGCGGCTGTTGCTGTGCGGGATGTCCACGTAGTTGAGCTCCGAGCGCAACACGTCGTAGGTGGTGATGACCACGTCGTGCTCGGCGAGCACGCGCGGCTGGATGAAGCCGTGCTTCTTCACGCCCTGGTATACCTGCGGCAAAGAAAATGAACTGGCACTCGTTCTCTCATTTTTCGACGCCATCCTCTGCTCACATTACATGGCCTTGCAATTTAGCGTGTCTCGGATACCAGCGTCAGATTGGGGCTCATTTGGTGAAGATTTGTGATTTGTGCCACAGCAAATCATCCAATTTCATTCAATTAGTTAAAAAATTATATATGTACAGCTAAAAATTAATCTATTTATGCCGGTGACATATAGTGTCAGGCAGTACAACAGTCACTCACATTCGAAAAATGTACGGGTGTGGTCAGTCATGCCCGCAGATATAAAGTTATGACTGTGGTCCACCAGTCATGCTCGCAGATATAAATTTGCTGGTGTGTGTTCTGTTTGTAATGATGAGTCTTCCCCTTTAAGAGCGGAGAGGGACGGTGTCAGGTAAACTAAGAAATAGCTGGAGGCTGAGCAGCAGCTCGTTGTTGGAGAACGAGTGCTTCCGTATTTAAAAAAAAAAAAAAGATGTCAGGCTGTGGTTCACTGCGCTGGATCGGTTTTCGTGTTTGACAAGTGCGCAATTGCGCAGTGGCGCAGCTTAGAGGGAACATTGGTCAAGACTACACAAAATCTTTCAACATCTATGTATTTCTACTCATAACAATTTTTACGCGTGTGATTTTTCGTGCTCGACTGTGCAGATTTGGGAGTGCGATGGGACGCGGGTGCGTACAGAAAGCAAAGAGCTAACCTGTATGGCCACCTGTTACCATTCATATAACAGAATTGCGGCATAATTCATAGCATGCAAAGGTACATTTCTGAGTAAATTGTCATCATTCATCCCTCCATTTTCCGAACCACTTATCCTCACCAGGGTCACTGGCACACTGGAGCCTATGTGTATTGTATTTAGAAAAAAAGTCCCTGAATTCACATTACAAGGGCACTTTAAAGGAAAATATTAAAACTAGTGGGTCAGTTTTTCAAATGCGACAATAAAACTCTCTCACCAGGACGCGCAATGAGGCGGATCTGATGTGGCGGTTGATCTCATCCACCCACTGATGGCAGATGGAGCTGGGCGAAATAATGAGGGTTGCTCCGGTGGAGACGGGCGTCATGGCCACCAGGCAGTGCGGGCAGTAGAACGGCGTGGTATCCAAACTCTCCTCCTTGTAGTTGACGCAGCAGGCGTGCTGCCACAGCTGGCACTTCATGCACTGCACGCGGGCCTTGTAGTCCACCACGCCCAGCTCGCCGCAGATGCACTCGAAGCGGTAGTCGGCCGCGTTGAAGGGCACCACCGACGCCCGGACGGGGGGTTCCGGCTCCTCCTGGGAGATCGACGGTTGATCCGATAGTCCGGGCGCGGCGTCACGTTGAGCATTCGCGTCCCGGGACGCCGTCGGGAAATTGACGTCACAGACATCTTCACTGATGGCGTTTTGCAGCGCCACCTCTGCTTTGTCTTTCGCCCGTCTCTGGAACGTCTTCCTGGGCGAGCTCTCGGAGTATTTCACAAAAGATGAGCGGACAGTGTTAAATTTAGCAAACGAAAAGTTTTTCACATCATTAAAAAAAAAAATTCATTTTTTGGTCTCAATTATGTCTGTGCATATTCTCAATCATCCACGTCACGGTGATCCACAAACGTTGAATTTATGTAACTCATCTTTCTTGTTTACAAAAACATTTAAAAATGACTTAACACTAGGGTATTACACCCGATTACACACGGCTAATGCATAAAATCTCACAAAAAGTAACAAGAATTTCTCAAACCTGTCAGCTTTTTGGAGTGCTAACCTGTATAAACCACCCCAAAAAATTCTTATAACATAACCAAGCGAATTATATGTTAAAATAACAGAGGAAAAAAAAAACTAAATTTTTCAAAGATTTTTTATTGTAGATCACCATCATGATATTATCTGAAGTTAATGTCTAATTATCAAAGTCTATTTTAGTGGTATTACTGTGTTCAGAATTGTATTCATGTGTAACTTTCTTCACCAGCTCTAAATGCTGAATTTTCAGAATCCGTATGATTTGTGATATACGGCCGTATACGTAATATTCGCCACAAAATCCATATGAACTATGGCTAAACGAGTTGATGTTTCAAACTACCTACTAATACTAAAAAACGTGTTTCGTAAGATGTAAAAATTAAATTAATAAATGACCCCCACAAAACAGAATGATAATACTAAAAACATTTTTCTTACGGATTTGGGCGCCGCTGCAAGAGTCTTCTTGACCTCCTTGTATTTCTTGCCCAGCCGGAAGGACCCGGCCAGGCCACGGCCCTTGACCCGCTCCACCAGGCCCTCGTCCGACAGCTTGGCCAACGTCTTCTTAATGTGGCCGCGGTTCTTCAGCAGGTCGTAGCCGTAGGTGGCGCGGATGTACGTGAACACGGCGTTGACCGAGGCCCCTTTGCCCGAGCGCATCTCCCGGATGGCGGTGAGCAGCATCACGCGGATGGCTGCAAGAGAAAAAAATAAATAAAATAGAAATATAAAATACATATCAATAATTAATACAATTTCAAACCTAATTTATATCTGATTGTTGAGCTTTTTTTTTTTAAATCCTCATCTCAGCTGTTTTTTTATGCAATCCTGCAGACAAAACAACATTGTAAAAATGAATAAATAATATCAAATAGAAAGCATTCTGTTAGATAACTTTGCATTGCGCAATCCTCTTCACAACTGACAATTACAAAACAAATTGAAATTAAAAAAAAAAATCATGCAGTGAAATGATTTTTTAAAGCAACCCTACAGAAATGAAAATGAGTTACATCAAGCAAAATGAAATAAAAAATAACTCATTCTGGAAAGAATCTTTGCCGCAATGCAGCACACTTTGAAATCAGGATCAGTCAGGATCACCAAAATGATTTAATTTTGTTTGGGAAGATCTCAAAAGGCGCCTGCGAGCAACGCAGCCGACAAACCTGATTCAATGGTCCAGGAATCCACCAGAGTACCGTCAGAACCTTGTGGAATGTTATCCAAAATTTTGAAGTTTTCAAGTCATGCTGTTCAAAGGACATGCATGTCAACTTTTAACCTTGAAGAAAATAATATAACATTTTCTTAGAAATCATTTTCCTCGTTATTGTGGCATTTAGCAAAATCCTGACGGACTTGAAACAGGTTTTGTCTCATTTAACGTCAGACAGTGAAATAAAAAAAAAAAATGCAAACTTCTTATTTAATAAATAAAGAAGCTGGAAAACATTAGTTGAAGCACTTTATGGTTCTGACGTCCTGACAACAAATTATATACCTGGGTGTGATGTTTTCATTTTTGGCTGCACAGCAGGCTTGCCGTGGCTAACTTTCTCGCTCTCCAGCGGAGGTGGCGGAACGAAATAATTCACAGACGTTCCCTGAAAAAAAAAAAAAAAAAGAACAACAAGATTTCAGCGTACGATATTCCCATCGAATCCATAATATTCATCTGTAAGGGGCGGTCCTCACCACAGGCATGGTGAGGGCCTCCTGCTCCAGGTCCTGTCGACCGTGAGACAGAATCAGAGCGAGAACCTCCACCGTCTTGCCGAGGCCCATCTCGTCGGCCAAGATGCCGCCGGGACGTTCCACCCCGGCGAGTGGAAACTCACGGATTAAACTGTCAAACATAAATAATGCAGTGATCAAAATGAACAGTTGCAACTTTATGAGTTTTTATTGACATTGCATATCATCATCATGCTTTATGATAAAAAAAAAAAAAAAAATGGTGATTTGTTTCCCACAAAAATCACATTTCTGATTTTAATCAATCTTATTTCTTCTTACTTTCTATCTGGAGACAATCACATTATTCAAAATTCTGGTATTTGCATGAGTTCACTTAATAAAATCCCATATTTATTTTTCTGTCACATAACATGCAAGAAATTTGGTCTCCGATTTTAAGTGATTTTCATCCCTTTTTTTGACAGAAAAAGCTCAGGACAAATCAAGAACAAAGTCTAAAAAATTCCAGACAAATAATAGAAAATAATTATTTCCTCTTGAAAAATAAAACTTTTTTTAATGCATTCAAGTAAAAAATGAGTAGATTTACTATCGAATTTTCACTGCCAAATTAAGTACGAGGTGATATGGCCTTAAAATAACATTTGTGAGCTTTTTCCCACAAAAATTCAAGTTTATATCTTAGTTGTTTTGTCTCCATTGCTTATAGAAAAAGAAAATGAGAATGACTTAAAACAAAATGTCATTATTGTTTTCTGCTTATTTTTTAATGTAAAAATAATGTGAAAATAAGTACTTTGTTTTGGTCAACACGTTATCACCAGTCACTGTGATTTGACGGGCGCGCAGACGCCCGCGCGCCACGGCACTCGCAAATCAGTCAAGCACGAAAAATCATGCGTGTAAAATTTGTTGCGAGTAGAAAAACATGGATATTGAAAGATGTCGCTTATTTTGTCTCGTCTTGACCAATCTTCCCTCTAAGCTGTGCCACTGCCCAATTTTTTTTTTTTTTTTTATACGGAAGTACAAGGTATTCGAGCTGCTGCTCAGCCTACTTCTACTTCCTAGTTCACCTGACACCGCCCCCCTCCGCTCTTAAAGGGGTACACTCATAATTACAAACAGAACACACACCCGCAACTTTATATCTGCGGGCATGACTGACCACACCCGTACATTTTTCCAAATGTGAGTGACTGTTATCATGATCCTTAAGATGTTTTGAAAAAGGCCAAAAATGTTCTCGTTGGAACATTTTAGTTGAACGGCCCAAAAATGGTGGTACAACTGAGAGTTCAACCAAAAAAATGTTTGCTGTGTTTAGGCAAATACTTATTTAAAGACCAGTTCTCTTACTTGGCTAACAGTTTCGGGTGAAGCTTTAGCTGTCACCGCTTTTTGGTGTAACTAAAACCGTTATGTTGCGGTCCTATCACGAGAACAACAAGTGCGCGCGGTCGAGTTCCTCACCAGCCGGTAAAAGGGTTGTAGAACAATTTCTTGCCACACAACGTCACCAACTCCCGCCACAGGAAATGCAGTGATTGTTCTGCAAAGATGGGACACACACACACACACTCATTAGTAACCACACACCCCAAATATTTGCACACAAAAGCACCAATATGGCGCCTTCAGAGAAAAAAAATTATAAAAGCAAAAACAGTAGCTATAAAAAGTCTGTGTTCAAGTACCAGGTGTCTGATAAATCATTTCAACAAATATTTCACCCATGAATGTGACCTATAACCTGTACGACTCAATGGTTTTAATCTTTTTGAGAGACGATTAAATACCTCAACGTGGTTGCGTAAGTGTGCACACCCACTTGTAACTGGGATGAGGCTGTTTTCAGAATGAATCACAAACGAATGAAGACTTTTCCTGACATTTCTTTTTCAGACAATTCGTACATAAGCAAACACAACTAAATAATAATTATACTTTAATTTATATTTCTCTTCCTTTGCTTGGCATCGGTAGATGAGTTGTTTTCCCATTCATTCTAAATTGTTTTGTCTGTAATTCATGTTTGAGATGTATTTAACATTCTTTCGAATACCTAATTTTCGAGCTACCTTTGAGGGACGGATTCCTGAATTTCTCACGCATCAGCATCCAGTTGACGGCCTGGCTCTGATAGGGCCGAAGCACCGGCAGCAGCGCCGGATGCTGGACATCGGCGATCCCTTCCCGTCGGCCGTCGGTCTGATGCACGCACCTGACGTAGTCGTAGAGCTCCTCCACGTTCTGCCTCTCCAGGTCTGTGTCGCATTCCTCATCCTCGTTGTCCACCACTTCTGGAAGAAAAACACGGAAGAAAACGTCAAGACGGGAGATGACGGCATTGTTGCAGAAAGCTGGGCCATGGATAGATTTTATCCATTAATTGAAAAAATGTTTTCAAGACGATTATCCATTTTACGTTAAAACCTGGGAAAAGATCTCGTTTGGTATGACAACTAATAGATTAATTTTATGAATTCACAAACCTGGAATGATGAAGTCGTAATAATACTCCATCATCTTCTGCATGAGCTGATTGGCTTTCTTCATCCGAGCGTTTCCCTCGCTGAGGAACTCTGGCTTGCCGAGGCCACTTTCCAGCAGGTAAATTCCCACCTGATTTTTTTTATTAAAATTTAAAAAGTAACCCGCACTGGTTGTGGACGGAATTATTACTAAAATGTATTTAAGTAATACTTTGGCGCCATCTTTTGGTATCAAGGTTCCAACCAGGGAAATATCCAACCATCCATCCAACCATCCGTCCATCTTCTTAGTCGCTTATCCTCACGAGGGTCGCGGGAGTGCTGGAGCCTATCCCAGCTGTCAAGGGGCAGGAGGCGGGGTACACCCTGAACTGGTCGCCAGCCAATCGCAGGGCACATGGAGACAAACAGTCGCACTCACAATCACACCTAGGGGCAATTTAGAGTGGCCAATTAATGTTGCATGTTTTTGGGATGTGGGAGGAAACCGGAGTGCCCACCCGGAGAAAACCCACGCAGGCACGGGGGGAACATGCAAACAGCACACAGGCGCGTGCAGGATTGAACCTAGGATTCAGAACTGTGAGGCCAACACTTTCCAGCTGATCCACCATGCTGCCTCTTATCCTAACAAGGGTCACGGGAGACGGGGAGCCTAACCCACTTAGCTTCAGGTAAAAGGCGGACTACACGCTGAACTGGTCGCCAGCCTGTCGCAGGGCAGATATCGAAACTGAGCGGGAATCAACCCCACGCTGCCTGCACCAAAGCAGTCGTGTGTACCACTACACCATCAGTGGCTCTCCAGGGAAATATGTTAAAATGAAATGAGAAGTTTCATTTTGACAAGTTGTGCTTTAGTGCCATTTAGTGGCATCTTGGTGCCGATGAACTATGTTGAAGTGGATTGAGGGGTTTCGTTTTGACAACATTAGATCTCATCTATATCCAATTAAAAATTAAACTAAAAAAGTCGAAAAAAGTGGACTGGTAGCACGTGCTCGAGGAACTGAAAAAATGTTCTTGCGCTGGTACAGATTTTAGGGGCAATACATAATTTTTTCATCAGAACACCGCTCATACCTTGAAGGAGTCGTCTTCTTCCTCGTGGCAGAGCTGTACCACCTGTCTCTTCTGGAGCCAGTCCAGGTCCTCCAGCTGGATGCGAGCGAGGCTGCATTCGGCGGCAGAGGCGTCCCCGTCCGCGTCGGGCTCCTCGGGGCTCCCGAAACGGACGCAGAGCCGGTCAGCCATCTTGCAAATCGAGAACGCCCCGCGCCGACGCTCCGACGGCAACCGGCCCGGCCGGACGCGGAACTCCCCGATCAGGGCCTTCCAGGCGTGGCCGAGCTGGGAGGCGGGCACCGTGCTGAGCGCCTGGAAGGCGGGTGCCGAGTCCGACGACGTGCCGGGGGTTTCCTGAGGGGTGGCCGGCGGTGGCGCGACATCCGAGGAGATGCCCGAAGGCGCGGGGGCAGGAAGGGAAGAGCAAGAAGGCATTCCCTGGATATCCTCATTCCTCCGATCCTCCAGCATGTTCCAGTTCAACCTCTGTTTCGCCACCTCGTCCACCCTCACAGGGGGGGCCTTCTTCCTGCGACTACTCATGGTTACAACTCTAAAAAGAAATGCAAAATATACTTTATTTCTCATAAAGACCTAAAAAATAACTACTCATTTCCAAAGTGGTTATTGTGGCTTCCGTAGCTCATCACATATGCAAATTTATTTTAATTTAATCAGCATAATGTTTACCTTCACGTCCTGCGATTGGTTGGCGACCAGTTCAGGGTGTATGATGCCTCTCACCCAGAGTTAGCCGAGATAGGCACAACTGTGCCCATGACACTAGTGAGGATAAGTGGTATGGAAAATGGATGGATGGTTTATTAACATGTTGTACAAAAAGGCATTTTTTAGAAAATCTGTAGAGGAAAAAATATGGAATCTTAATATTTTTTTGTGGAAGTTGATCCAAGTTAATGCACAGAAAAATTTATACAGGAATTTAAAAAAAAAAAAAAAGTACTACTCTTGAATTTTGTCAGTTTTTTTGTTTTTTCTTGCTTTTTCTACATAGGGGGAAAAATGTATTAAAATTGGAAAATATTTTGTGTTTACATCGCCCAGCCTGAGGTACCATCTGGTAGCCAATGTTGTCAGTCAGACAACATAAAACAACGAGGCACCTGAAATTGGAACGTTTGCGAAACTTCAACGTGACATAATTCTGTGAATTATGAAACCTCGTTTTCATGGCTTTTTTCCTGTAGTAGGCAAGTTTGGGCCTGCTAATGTCAAGCAAAGCTTCTGTATAACCGCAGCAAACACAATTTGCCTTAAATATGAAGTTTAGCACAAATGTGTCTCAAATCCGTCCACCTGGCCTGACCAAGGGGATAAATTTGGTTGACAATTTTAATTTTGCCTACACGAAAGATTTAATTAAAGTCTACACGTCTCTTGACACAAAAAAGCCTGTACGAGGCATATATTTCCATATTACAAGACTCATATCTGTTTATTTATTCGTATAGCATACTAGACCAACATATATGAAATCCCAACAAAAGTAAGGGAAGGATCGAGTATTTAGGAGTGAGACGCAAATTACCTAAGGTGACACTTGTGCCAAATATTATTCCATATGAACAGCATGTGTAACATTCGAATATTATACTGCAAAACAAGTTATGAGAAAGTTAAGTCTCGGATATAAAGTGCCGAAAGCAAACATGGTCCGTCAGTGTTGATCCACTTGTGTAAAGTGGCTGCGCGTTTTATGTGTCGATGGGTTTTATGTGTCTGGGATGTTGTAAAAGCTTGAAGAATTCTTCGCCGTGTAACTCCATGTACTGTACAGCCAGGACGACACAACCATTTATTAATTAACACAAATAATCTTGACTAACCCGATAATTCCTGGTCGGCTAGTGACGTCCACGGGCTTTCTGCCAACCGAAACACCACGGGACCATCTGGAGACGACACGGCGAACTCTCCCATGGACACTTGCTTAGTCTAATTACGCATTGGCGTGTTCTTGATGGGGAAAAAAATAAGTATATTAACAGTTTTAGAAGAGGCTACGGGCTCTGTTATTTATCGCCGCACGGAAAATAACATTAAGGCCCATATTAGGTCGCCATTTTTACCCCGGATGTGACGACAATCAAACGCGCCACCTTCGACGTCTTTAAATAATTACGACTTTATATATATTTTCGTTATGATTACGATATAATATTATTGTATTTTATCATTCAAATGTAATGTTTAATTACGCGTCAAATGATTTTTTAAATATAAGCGTGAAAGATGTTTTTTTGTGTCTGTTTTCGTTTTAGCTGTCGCATGTTTTTTGCATCGCCTGTGCGTTCGGTTCTAAAAAGAATCAAAAGTAAATGCGATTTCTCTTTGATAACTTTCAATATATAACAAAAAAAAAAACACGCTAATGCAAAATCAAGCGTCACTTAACTTTGTCTTTCACTTCGCACAATGTCTCACGTTATTACTTATTAATATCAATATGCTGTATGCCACCGAATGTGCAAATCCAATGTTTTTTTAACAAAATAAAAGCAAGGTGAAGTGATTTATTGTCTAATAAGCTAGGCTTAAATTTAAAACAGCTCCGGTGTCAGCTTGTGTGTGCCATGCTTCCGTCAAAATATCCATCCATCCTCCATTCTCTTTGCCGCTTATCCTCACGAGGGTCGCGGTGAGTGCTGGAGCCTTCCATCAAAATATCCCAAAGTAAAAATAATCGTGGACATATTCCCACAGGACGTCTGAAGTAATTGTGCCCTGCGATTGGCTCGCAACCAATTCAGGGTGTACCCCGCCTCCTGTCCAACGATACACCCCAGCACTCCCATTACCCTTGTGAGGATAAGCCACTCAGAAAATGGATGAACGCATGCCTTGTAAAATTGGCTCGTTGTTGGAACATATTACACTATTATTATCAGAAGCTAAGACAGCTTTGTCTTCACAAACATTTTCAGACACATTGACTTGGTGGTTTAATTTCATAACTGATGAGTGGGCAGACACACCATAGATGTTTAATGTATACATACATTTTAAAAAAAAATCAATTTTCCATTTTGTGTGTCCTTTAATATCGTAAATGTACAATTGCAGTAGCAAAAACCGACCACACAATGGCAGTGAAACCCATCATGTCTATTTTAGGGTGACATTATTTTATGCAATATGCAAATCACATCAAGTTTGACCATTTCATCTTCAGAGAAGCTCACCCAAGATGAATATAAATGTGCTTTTTTTTTTTAATTTAACCATTTCCCAGTTTGCAATCTCCATTTAAACTTTTTAAACGTGACTTCATATGAGGGGTACAGCAGCGAAATGTTGACCTGCTTTCAAGATGTGGCGATGAGGAGGCGCAGAAGAAGAAGAAGAAGAAGAGGAAGAGAGAGAGCGGGGGGGGGGGGTGAAAGCCAGTCCCCGCCGTCTCGTGTTAGACTTTCCAGTCTGGTTTTGAGCTGCCGTACATCCTCGGCTGCAGGTAGGTTTTGGAAATGTTTGTATTGTGCAGGTGTACTTAACAAAGTGTCCAATAAGGCAGTCACAAGGTAACTCGCTGTACAATGTTGCATTTTGTCGATGATATGGAAACTGATCGGATCTTTGGACTAGCTAAACCCTCAAGTAGCTCGCATCCCGAGGTTCCGACGATTGTATATTTTGCGATATCTGCATTGTTGCGCTGTTTTTTTCTCTTCCTCCTTGCTGAAGCAGCATGTGGCTCGCTGGGCGCCAGCATGACGGACCTCCCCCAGGGCGCGGCGGTCATCGTTCTGCGTTCTGCACCTCTGATCTTGCATCCTGCACCTGTGATTCTGCACCTCAGACTATGGTTCTTGATTCTGTAACTATAACTGCCTTATGCACCTGCGATGCTTCACCTATAACCCTGCATCCTGCACCATTGATTCTGCGCCCCTGATTCTGCATCCTGCGCCTGTGATTCTTCACCCCTGATTCTGCATCCTGCGCCTGTGATTCTTCACCTTTAACACTGCATCCTGCATCTATAACCCTGCATCCTGCACCATTGATTCTGCACCCCTGATTCTGCATCCTGCGCCTGTGATTCTTCCCCCCTGATTCTGCATCCTGCACCTGTGATTCTTCACCTTTAACACTGCCTCCTCCACAATGACTACATCCTACAGCTATGATTCTACACCATTGATTCTGCATCCTGCACCGGTTAAATCTTCACCTATAACACTGCATCCTGCCCTGATGAATCTGCAGCCCGCACCTATGATTCCGCACCACTGATTCCGCATCCTGCACCTGTTATTCCGCACCGCTGATTCTGCATCCTGCACCTACAACTCTGCATTCCGCACCGCGGCATCCAGTATGAGTCTCTTGACATCCCTGCGTGTGTTGTGCCTGCCCGTCTTCTTTTTGGAGGCCTTGGTCCTGTCCAACCAAGAGAGATCCGCTGTGCCAAACTCGGCCTCCCGCCTGGTGGCGCGGACAGATGGCGACGTGATCATCGGCGCCCTTTTCTCGGTGCACCACCAGCCGTCGGCCGACAAGGTGGCGGACAGGCAATGCGGTGAGGTGCGAGAGCAGTACGGCGTACAGCGGGTGGAGGCTATGTTTCACACCCTAGACCGGATAAACGCAGACCCGAACCTGCTGCCCAACATCACGCTGGGCTGCGAAATCCGAGACTCGTGCTGGCACTCGTCGGTGGCGCTGGAGCAGAGCATCGAGTTCATCCGCGATTCGCTCATCTCCATCCGGGAGGATGACGGCGGCCGGTGGTGCGCGGAGGAGGCGACCGCGGCTGAACCGCCGCCGGTCAAGAAGCCCATCGCGGGCGTGGTTGGGCCCGGCTCCAGCTCGGTGGCCATCCAAGTGCAGAACCTGTTGCAGCTCTTCAACATCCCTCAAATCGCATACTCGGCCACCAGCATTGACCTGAGTGACAAGAACTTATTCCAGTACTTCCTCAGGGTGGTGCCCTCCGATACCCTCCAGGCCAGGGCGCTCCTGGACATTGTCAAGCGGTACAATTGGACCTACGTGTCTGCCATCCACACCGAGGGTAAGGCGCCATTAACTGTGTGTTATATATTCCACACTCACTTTGTTGTCCCAGAAATAAAACTGGCAACAGACACATGCTGAGGATTAGCTCCTGGAGTAGCTCCAGGAGGGCTCTCCAGCACTTCCTCTGAGGACTTGAAAACTGGGGGGAGGTGGGGTGCTCTGAACTCCAGCCAGGACCCGTCCCCCCACCTGAAGGCGGAGGGTGGCTACCCTCTCATCCAATGGCGTGAACCCCAATGTTCAGGCGCTAAACTTCGACCACCATCTCCAGGCCTGGTTCCAGAGGGGGTCCTCGTTGACCAAGGTCTGGGCAAGGGAAACCGCGACTTCATTTGTGTATACCGCCATAAGGAAGGTCCCTCACCTAGAACTTGTTTGCCATAGAAAACCCTACCAGGGGCGTTAAGCCCCAGGCAATTTAGCTCCTAAGATCGTAGTAGTCCTAGGACGCATCATTAGGGCACACAAACCCCCCCCCAAAGAAACCCCTCCACCATGATAATGTGACGGTTTTCGGGAGGAGAAATTGAATTGGAATTTTAGCTAGCTAGTAGGCTCACGACATGGATCAAAGAGAATTGCTCAGAATCGGTTTCTTGGTCCTTATTGGCAGACTGAAGAAAAATGTTTTAATTCTGTTTCTCGGTTCTTGTTGTTAGGCAGAAACCTGAAGATTAAATACATTAAAATGTTGGCTAGCTAGACTGCACATCGCCGCGGCTCGATAATTGCTTAAATTCTGTTGACAGGTTCTTGTTACTTGGCAGGAAGATGAAGATGAAGTGATTTTTTTTTTGTTAGATAGCGGGCACAGTAGCGTAGAACAACAGAATTTCTGACATTTTCATTGATGGTACTTGACGCTAAGCAGAAACGTCAAAATGTAACGAAACTGTTTTAGCTAGCTAGCAGGCTAGAGGCTCAACTTCCCAAGAGTTGACATTTTTGTTGCGGCGTAGGTAATTACGGCGAAAGTGGCATGGAGGTGTTCAAGGAGCTGGCCTCGCAGGAAGGACTGTGCCTGTCGCTCTCGGACAAAATCTACAGCAACGCCGGCGAGAAACACTTTGACAGGCTGCTGCGCAAGCTACGCCAACGGCTGCCCAAAGCCCGAGTGGTGGTCTGCTTCTGCGAGGGCATGACGGTGCGAGGCCTGCTCATGGCCATGAGGCGCAGAGGAGTCGCCCGAGAGTTCCTTCTCATCGGCAGGTTAGTTCTCCCCTCGAAGATGTGCTTCAATATGGCAGCAATGTAGTCTATAGCCAATGATTCGTACTTCTGGTCCTCGTTGCGGGGCAAAAATTGGAAAATTATATTAAAAAAAAAAAAAATGAGGCAGCACGGTGGCTCAGCTGGTAAAGCTTTGGCCTCACAGCTCTGAGGTCCCGGGTTCAATCCCGGACCCGCCTGTGTGGAGTTTGCATGTTCTCCCCGTGCCTGTGTGGGTTTTCTCCGGACACTCTTCCCACATCCCAAAAACATGCAAGATTAATTGGACACTCTAAATTGCCCCTCGGTGTGATTGTGAGTGCGGCTGTTTGTCTGTCTCTATGTGCCCTGCGATTGGCTGGCGACCAGTTCAGGGTGTACCCCACCTCCTGCCCCTTGACAGCTGGGATAGGCTCCAGCACTCCTTGCGACCCTTGTGAGGATAAGTGGTGAAGAAAATGGATGGATGGATTAAAAAATGACTATAACAGCCATTG
The DNA here is from genome assembly GCF_019802595.1 of Syngnathoides biaculeatus. NCBI lineage: Eukaryota > Metazoa > Chordata > Actinopteri > Syngnathiformes > Syngnathidae > Syngnathoides > Syngnathoides biaculeatus. The sequence goes on along the minus strand of NC_084654.1, from coordinate 22,324,926 downwards.
CAGACAGAAATGAATAAAAGACAAGTAAACAAAATGTTTTGGTCGAAGAATGTATGCTAAAATGTAAGAAAAAAAAGACAACATAATAATTATCTGGGATAACCTACAGCACTCGCCCAAACCTTATAAGGATAAGCAGCTTGGAAAATGGATGGATGGATATTGTGGATATTGCGACAACTATTATTATAATAGATTCATCATTTACACCGATTGTTTAAGCTAAAATTGACAAAATGTCCGATTTCAGCCTCTCAACAGTAAATACTCCGATTTCTGGAGTCCTTCGTGAGTCTGTAAGTATCTTTTGTCCATCCAGCCATTTTCTGAGCCGCTTATCCTCACAAGGGTCGCAGGGAGTGCTGGAGCCAATCGCAGCTGCCAACGGGCAGGAGGCGGGGTACACCCTGAACTGGTTGCCAGCCAATCACAGGGAACACGGAGACAAACAATCGCACTCACAATCACACCTTGGGGCAATTTAGGGTGTCCAATTAATGTTGCGTGTTTTTGGGGATGTGTCAGGAAACCGGTTAGAAAACCCACCCAGGCACGGGGTGAACATGCCAACTCCACACAGGCGGGTCCGGGACCGAACACGGCACCTCAGAAGTGTGAGGCCAACATTTTTCCAGCGGATCCACCGCGCCGCCTGATTATCTTTTGTATTACATCAAACTAAGAAATTTGCAAAAATTAGCTCTACCTTCGGAAAAGCATGATCAGCATTTTTGCCTCGTTTCTGACATATTCCAAATCAGTAACTGAATAACTGATATCACCCTTCGTTTCCTGGTTTGAGACTGTGCGTGTGTGTAAAATGGAAAAAAAAAAAAAATCAAACAAACAGTTAATATTTTGCATAAAACATTTATCTCTTAACACACGATCCTCCTTCCTGCATAAGATTTTGATCCGTGAGTCTGGCTCGGTGTTAAATAATGCACCGCTCGCCTCCTCCTCCTTCTTGCGCACATCGCAGGGACGACGGCCTAATGTGGGGCAGCACCCCGCAGCACGAGCCGCTTAATTCCGAGCCCACGAATGCCGTCGACGCCACGCACGCGCGCGCGCACATTTAGGAGTCAAGAAAAACACGATACGCGCCATCCATTAACTCGTAAGCGCTGTTGCGGCTTTTAAATGCCCCCGTTATTAACAATGCCAACATGCAGATGAATTGCAAAAACGCGTTACAGTAGTTCTTAGTTTTGTTCGGAGTTTTTTTTTGAGTTACGAGCATGGCCACGGTGCGGATTCAACTCGTAAGTCAAGTCGCCGTCGCGCACAAGAAATATACTGTACTGTATCGCAAAGCCACCTCCGAACTCACCTCCAGTACTTCCTTCACTTTTTGACTAATTTCTCAAACCTCTACGGAGGTGAGTTTGTTCGGCATAGCGGGTGCGTTTGTGGGTCAAGGTGACGTCGTGCGGAAAATGTTTTGTAGAGCAACAAAACCGAGAAAGTAAGAAATAGAAAAATAAAAAATAAAAACCCGCACGAGGTGCGCCGGTGCCGATTGTCGCACACGGCCAACTCATTATTCGAGACTACGTCCGCAACGGGAGACCTGGTCTTGGTCCAACGAAAACTGCAAGAATGACAGCGTCTACAAGCGTGGAGCAAGTGTGAAAAAAAGGGTAATGGCAAAACATTACCTTGAGTACTGTAATATTTCTTGCATTATGCTCTTTTTAAATTGATGAATTTAAATGCCGTTATCCATTTATGGTTAAATAATAGCTTTATTTATCATAAATAAAAAAATATGAGTAAAATAACATTTAGAAGTACTGTATGTTTAACAGAATTTTTTCAAATCAGTGTTTCGTTAATCATAACTAAATTAATCATCCATCCATCCATTTTCTGAACTGCTTATCATCACTCGGGTCGCGGGTTAAATGCCTTAGAAATATGATCAAACATGAAAATTACCCACCATATTATTCATTTAAAATCTAAAATAATGTAAATATTCTGTAAAATATTTACAGAAACTCTTCACTTTTAAAGTGTATTTGATCAAAATTAATAGTTAATCCCTTCTAATTGAATAAAAAAATACATTAATTAAATTGTTATAAATTACAAATAAAAACATGTGAGGCATTTGATAAGATAATTTAGATATTCATTTGAAGTATTTTCAAAAATAATATGATAATATAACAGTAAAAAAAATAACCCAATTGAAACATGAGGAGCCATTATTTTGTACGGTTAAAATAACTTCACACGCATTTGAAGTTTTAAATATTTCCTTAAATATGTAAGATAATTTAGATATTCATTTGAACTCTTTAAAAAATATATGATAATATAACAGTAGAAAAATAACCCAATTGAAACATGAGGACCCACTATTTTGTACGGTTAAAATAACTTCACATGCATTTGAACTTTTAAATATTTTTATTAAATATGTGGTCAATTAATGAGAAACTGTTTGTGTTCAAAGCACAACATACAATTCATGCTATTTAATGTTAGCATTAAGCTAGTGCACTGAAAGGCTAATCAATTTGGTTGCTTTAAACACCGAAGGTGCTATTTCCTTTTTGATTATTTTGACAATAAATGTGTGTTAATAAATAGCATAAAGCTTGTTTTTGAAGATTTTTTCAAGTTTTTTTTTTGTACTGTTTGTCAAAGTGCCGCTAATTGTGAAGCTAGTTGAGTTCAATGCAACCACGAATAACTCGTATGTCAAGTCTGTGCTCACGAGTCAAAGCAAAACATGAAAAAAAAAATTGGTATTATCCTAAAAACTCTTAAGTCGAGGCACTCGTCTATCGAGGCGCTAAAATGAATATAAATGATTTCATTATTTCAATCATGTGCCATATTCAACGTTCACAGAGATGCTGCGAAATTGGCACATCGGATATCAACATTTAGCTTCCTTTGCATTTCACGCGGATCCCGGCGAAGCGAGATAAGTCATTGAAGCGTTTTATTTTATTATTATTTTTTTTTAATAGCAGGCTGCTGGCTCGCAGCTTTTTTGGCACACCGCGCGCGCGACAAGCAGATGGTCAGCTCCGCTGGATCCAGTCGCTTTGTAGCTTTGCCCGGCCAACGCAACAAAACAAAGTGTTGGCTTTGTTTTCAAGCCAGTAAAAGGCGCCCGCTTATCCTTTTTATTATTAGTTTTTCGTGTTGCCTTGCGAATGAACTCGGCACTTTTGCGCAGAACTGAACTTTTTTCGATCCCGCTTTTTCCATTCCGCACTGTTATATAATTATGCCTTTTATATTTACTTTACGCTTACTTTCGAGAGCAAAATAGTTACTCAATACTCCCTTTAAAAAAACAAAACAAAAAAACAATATCATGAGATGTCATTTTATTATGGTATGATGTTATCTTTACATCATACTCCCGCAATTAATGGCATCATGGTACAGATGTCCATCTTGCCGCACGTCTGTCATCCATCCATCCATCCATTTCCTTAGCCGCTTATCCTCACGAGGGTCGCGGGGTGTACTGGAGCCTATCCTGGCTGTCAACGGGCAGGAGGCGGGGTACGCCCTGAACTGGTTGCCAGCCAATCCCAAGGCACATAGTCAGACTCACAATCACACCTACGGGCAATTTAGAGTGTTCAATTATCCAGTACACATCGTTAGCTGTAATTTTCTAGCCTAGCACCGCTAGTTACAATTTTAACCCATCCGCCCATGAGAGAGACTCATCCACCGGTGCACTTTCAGTCGCTTTATTGAGCAAAGGTCAAATTGATTCACAGACTCCCACTTCACACAACAGCCCAAGGCCCCATTTTTCACTCACACGCATTCAGTCACAGATACGTAACGGCGTGCTATTGTGTATCATTCATTCATCGTGATATGTTGGCTACTCGCACATTGAATGATTGAATCAATTGGGCATATTTCTCCTTCTTTATCATCCCTATTGAGCATTTGTAACGTATTTCCGTATTTCACACGATCAGTATTACGACCACACGGGATGTCGCCAACAGCGACGGCTGGGCGGACCGCGTGGAGGTGGTGGAGGGCTACGAGGAGGAGGCGCTCGGCGGCATCACGGTCAAGCTGCAGTCGGAGGAGGTGGCCTCCTTCGACGACTACTTCCTCGGGCTCAAGTTGAGCACCAACGTGCGCGACCCCTGGTTCCCGGAGTTTTGGCAGCACCGCTTCCAGTGCCGTCTGCCCGGCCACCCGCACGAGAACCGGAACTACGTCAAGAACTGCTCAGGTAACCGCACGGTTGCTCTGTGTTCATTGTACTGTAAATATTAAAACTTGAAAAAAAACATTAAAAAATCCCCAAAACATGCATGTTAGGTTGATTGAAGACTCTATATTGCCCATAGGTGTGAATGCTTATTTTTGTCCGAAGGACTGGCTTCATCACTCCGCAACCCTTGTGAGGATAAGCGGGTCAGAAAAGGGATGGTTACTTAATATAATCTACCCATCCCTTTTCTGAGCCGCTTATCCTCACGTGGGTCGCTGGGAGTGCTGGAGCCTATCCCAGCTGTCAACGAGCACCCTGAACTGGTCGCCAGCCAATCGCAGGGCACATAGAGACAAACAGCTGCAGTCACAATCACACCGAGGGGCAATTTAGAGTGTCCAATTTATCTTGGGTGTTTTTGGGGTGTGGGAGGAAATCGGAGTGCCCACCCGGAGAAAACCCACTCAGGCACGGGGAGAACATGCAAACTCCACACATGCGAAAGCCGGGATCGAACCCTGGACCCCAGAACTGTGAGCCCAACGCTTTCTATCGGATCCACTTTTCCGCTAGATGATATTAATTAATCATTTAAAAATATTACATGAGAAATACACAAATATCACCGCATCTCCACAATTTTGAATAGTGTCAAAAGCTAAATTTACTAGTTAGGTAGTTCAAAAAATGAAACTCATATTAAAAAAAAAGAATTACACTCATCAAAAGTATTTTAAAAATGCATAAACAGGTTGTGGAACATAGAAACGTACTGCTGAGAATGAATGAATGAATGAAATAATGATTTTCCCCCAAAAAGTGTGACATACATGAAAAATCTAAATTAATAGGTAAAAACTTACATTTTAAAAAATGCAAAAGAGTCCAATATAGAACTAGTATTATATTTGAAATATAGAAATACTGTGTAAGAAAAAAAAATTGAAAAATATTAAACCTTAAAAGAATTCAGATGAAAACTATCAACAAATTAGACAAAATTACAATAAAAAAAAATACATATTTTTGTAAAACAGGCTCGGAACGGCTGGAGGAAAACTACGTGCAGGACAGCAAGATGGGCTTCGTGGTGAACGCCATCTACGCCATGGCGCACGGCCTCCATGACATGCACGCCAGCTTGTGCCCGGGAGTCGCGGGGCTGTGCGACGCCATGAGGCCCGTGGACGGAAGCCGCCTGCTGGACTTCCTGCTCAGGACCTCCTTCGCCGGCGTCTCGGGCGAAGACGTCCGATTTGACCAGAACGGGGACTCGCCTGGCAGGTGAAACGCCGCTCAGCAGTATTTTGCTTTATAAAAACATACAATGGAAAGAATTAAAGTGTTTGTACATCATGATTTCATGCATTATATCAATGGTCAATGCATGTCTTGGCCGCCACGGACTAATATAACACGTACTGACATAAATTATTAATTATATACTTATATTATCCATATATAAAATTATAAATTGACTTATAATATCTCAACATCATCATTTATGATATGAAGATTTGAAATTTTGGTACAGATGAAAAAAAAAATCATGAAAGTTGATACGTATGGTCTGCCTTCGCGGGCCACGTAAAATCATGCGGCAGGCCGGATCTGGCCCCCGGGCCCTGAGTTTGACACCTGTGATATACACGGTAACTCACTGCGAGTTACGTGATTAAAAGGATTCAAATACATACGTAAAAACATTTTAAATAAAAACAATTAAAGCAGCTTTTAGTCCAAGAAATATCACCGAAAAATAGAAGTAAAAAAATAAATATAAGTAGATAGTAATAAATAGAAGTAAAAATAGAAGTACACCAAGCAGCAGACAGATTTTAAAAATAAAATCATGAAAGTTGATTCATATGATCTGCCTTCGCGGGTCACATAAAATCATGCGGTTTCCCCCGGGCCTTGAGTTTGACACCAGTGATATACGGGGTAACTCTGCAAGTTACGTGATTAAAAGCATTCAAATGCATACATGAAAACATTTTAAAAAGTAAAATTAAAACAGCTTTTAGTGCAAGAAATATCAGCGAAAAATGGAAGTACTCCAAGCGGCAGACAGATTTTATTTCTGAATGAGTGAGTGGGTATATATATATATATATATTTTTTTTTTTTTTAATTCTACCGTCCAGGTACGAGATCATGAACTTCCAGAGCGTGGGCCCCGGCGCGTACGACTACATCAACATCGGCTTGTGGCACGAAGGCGTCCTCACCATCGACGACGACGTCGTGGCGACCAACCGCAGTGGGGCGGTGCGCTCGGTGTGCAGCGAGCCCTGCTCCAAGGGCGAGATCAAGGTGAGGTTGATTTCCACCGGCTTATTTTGGATCATCGATGATCCCCCCCCAAAAAAAAAAAAAAAAAACAGAAAGAAAAATTAAAAAAGGAACTTTCTGCAACTTTTATTGTTGTTTTTGTGCTGCAGGTGATCAGGAAGGGCGAGGTGAGCTGCTGCTGGATCTGCACCGCCTGCAAGGACAACGAGTTCGTCCAGGATGAGTTCACCTGCAGGGCTTGCGAGCTGGGATGGTGGCCCGACCAAGAACTGGAAGGTCGTTTTAAAAAGGGCGACATTTTACAAATGGATCACATGCAGGCTGTTTAATTAACCAAGTTCTGATCTTGAGTAGTCAATTCATAAAAATGTTCACAATTGCGACACGTCCAATGATGCCTTGAGGTGAATAATGAACAATTAATTTAAAAAAAAGCAACTTCAATCTATTTATTGCCGCATCTAGTTAATGTTTTCTGTCAAACTATACATAAACCAAAGAAAATTATGCTAAGCATATTTAACCTTTCAGTCAACTAGTTTTATGCTAATGCAAAAAAAAAAAATGTGGTGCTGCTCTGCTGTAGTGCTGCGATCATCTGCTGTGTTGAAAGCAACCAACCAATATTTAAAGCTCCACTGTCACGAAATGCATGATTTTTAGTATGTTATTAATGAGAAAAAAAATGGAAGCCGTAATGGACCCATCGGTTTTTTTCACCACACAACATGATTTTGGACGTATATGGCTTTTTGTCACTCTCGAGGGATTTGTTTTCGAGAAGAAACAGGAAGTGACGTCAGTACCAGACGCCCACTCAGGAGGTCTCGTCTGTTTCTACTAGTTTTACCTGCTGGAAGGTAGCTCGTTGTTCCTTCGTGATAGCCAAAATGCCGGCTCGGCGTATTGCTGGATATTGTTTGAACACTCGGGAGGATGGATTAAATTGTTCATACTTTTCAGAGAGACCCGGTTCGTTGTGAAAAATGGATTGCACGGGTGCAAAGGACGAGAGCTTTGTGGGTTCCAAATGACAGGTAGGCGTGTTTACAGCTACTAAAAAAAAAAACAATAGTTTGGGGGCGGAGGGACGTAATCCTCTCAGAATGTAGCAACAGATTTTAGTATGTAAGTCAGAAGTGCTAAATGTGTCGATGATCATCGTGGCGCCACCCGTGTGCCTCATGCATACTGTCTGGGAGTCTGTTGTTAGTTACAAGTGATCCGCATATCATCGAAATATGGCTCAAAACGAAACGATAGGATAATATTGCCCCGGTCACTTCACTCGATTCTGTCCGCGGCGGACGGCTTCGGCCGGGCTGGCTCATACATACTGTCCGGTAGTCTGTCCTTAGTTAGAAGTGATCCCCATATCATCTAAATATGGCTCGAAACGATAGGGTCCGATGCTCTTTTGTCGGACACGGGGCAAGGGGACTAAAATTCGGGTCTGGTGGGAAACTAAAACGTGTCCTCTTCCAGCTCTATTTATTCTTTTTTTTTTTTTTTTTTAAACGTCCTCTTTGTGCCTGCTATTTCCAAAGCTTTCCCACGACGCCAGAGGGGCCATTCATCATGTTGAGCCCTACTTTTACACGCCCCCTCCCTGTTCCTCTGGCCCAATTTCGAGGCTCCTCTGCGCGCACTTGAAAGACAACACACTGATTCTCCATATGGATCGTCCCGAGTCCTGACCTGGACGCCATTGTTTGTCCTATTCTTGGAAAATGTCAAGTGTACACATTTGTTATCATCCGTCTATCCGTTTTTCCAACTGAGCACAACACACGTATGGACACAAACAGTGGAGCAACACAGACAGACAGACAATTCTCACAGGCAGATATTATTTATCTTTTATGACAAATGACTAATATTAGAGCATCTTACTGAATTATTTGCACTAGTAGTAGAAGAAGAAGTAATATTCTTTGTGTGTCTACTGCTTTCCGGTAATCAAGGCAGGCACACCGGAAAGAGCAGCACATGAATTGGATTGTGGCATTTCATTCTATTCTTTTAGATTATTTTATTATTCTCTCTACTCTTTTTATAAAGTGCAATATTGAGTGATCCATCCATCCATTTTCTTTGCCGCTTATCCTCACGAGAGTCGCGGGGAATGCCGGAGCCTATCCCTGCTGTCAACGGGCAGCAGACGGGGTACACCCTGAACTGATTGCCAGACAATCGCAGGGCACAAAGACACAAATGAATTACATTTTTGTCATAAAGCAACACCGAATAAGCAATTCTCTTCCTCCAGGCTGTCAGGCGGTCCCCTTGCGTTACCTGGAGTGGAGCAGTCCCGAATCCGTCATCCAGGTGGTCTTCTCCTGCTTGGGCATCCTGGCGACGTCCTTCGTGGCCTTCACCTTCGTGCTGTACCGCGACACGCCCGTGGTCAAGTCCTCCAGCCGGGAGCTGTGCTACATAATCCTAGCGGGCATCTTCCTGGGCTACCTGTGCCCGTTCACGCTCATGGCCCGGCCCACCGTGGTCTCCTGCTACCTGCAGAGGCTCCTGGTCGGGCTCTCGCCGGCCATTTGCTACTCGGCGCTGGTCACGAAGACCAATCGCATCGCCCGCATCTTGGCGGGGAGCAAGAAGAAGATCTGCACCCGGAAGCCACGCTTCATGGGCGCGTGGGCGCAAGTAGCCATTGCCTCGGCGCTGGTCGGGGTGCAGCTGGCTGTGGAAGTGGCGCTGGTGGTGGCAGAGCCGCCCGAGCCTGTACGGTCCTACCCGAGGTTGGAATTCTTTGGTTTGGTTTTTACCGTCAAAGTATACAAAAAACGAGAACTTCACTTTGTGCATTAAAAACAACAGCATACAGTAGGATTTTGATTTGCTCGCTTAGTTTCTCCAATATTTTGAACATTAGCACTTATTCCATAGTTGTAGACTTAAAATTATGTCTTTGGGGGAATAAAAATCCCCCTCAAAATAGAGTCACTAGTCATTTTGGACTTGTTTTCTGGTGAAAAATTTGATTTCCTGTGAAGTGGGAGCCTGCTGACGTCGGTTGACTTTAACCTGACGAATAGCAAATAGATACGCTCATAATATCGACAGGAACAAATGCAAGTAAAGAGCAACGCTTAGCTTGATTTTCTATTACTTTTTTTTTGTGCCACCCCAGCTCCCGCGAGGTCTTACTGATCTGCAATACCAGCAACCTCGGCGTGGTGGCGCCGCTGGGCTACAACAGCCTGCTCATCCTCAGCTGCACCTACTACGCCTTCAAGACGCGCAACGTGCCCGCCAACTTCAACGAGGCCAAGTACGTGGCCTTCACCATGTACACCACTTGCATCATCTGGCTGGCCTTCGTGCCCATCTACTTCGGCTCCGACTACAAGACCATCACCACGTCCTTCTCCGTCAGCCTGAGCGTCACCGTGGCGCTGGGCTGCATGTTCGCGCCCAAGATGTACGTCATCATCGCCAAGCCCGAGCGCAACGTGCGCAGCGCCTTCACCACCTCCGACACCGTGCGCATGCACGTCGGCGACGGCAAAGCGGCGCGCCGTGCCGGCGGGAGCCTGCTGGACGTCTTCAAGCGGAAGAAGAGCGGCAGGTGAGTAGTGAGGTTTTGAACATTTCAAAAACAAAAATTGGAATGAGAACGATGACTCAAGTTAAAAATAAATGTAGCGATTCAGGTACATGATAGCTTCTTATTAAATGCCGTGAGAACAATACAACACGAACGCCAGGAGCGCTCTTATGCGTTAGCTAAAGTCAGCCGGCGCTAAAGCTCAGACGCTTCCTGCTCTTGCAGGTTGGGTGTCGAAATTGCGTCTCTTGAGATGACATCTGACAGACTGTAGTCACACTACAGTCGCCTTACCTGTGACCTCCACGCTCAATTAACAACGAGCGTGCTGAGGGAGCCGCTAGCTAACGTGAGAATTGGCAGACTACTCGAGTTCTGTTAAACATCACACATAGCGCTACACTTGCTTCCATATTTAGTTGTTGTTTCCCACTCGGAAAAAAATGTCGTCCAGTTTAACCACTTTTTCTAAGTAAACATGAGCAGCGTGTCTAGCTCGTCTTTGCTCTACGTTGCCCGGACTGTGTTGCTAACTAAAGCGGCGGTGGTGGATGCTGTCATGCATTGATGTGCTGCGGAAGTACTGTAACATTTGTAATTATGAGTGTACGTCTTTAAGAGTGGGGGATGGGGGGGGGAGGTAAAGTAGGAAAAAGAGAGTTCCGTGTGCTGCCTAAAAGAAACCAGTGGCTTCTTCTTTTCATTTTTTTACAGTACGTATGTGAATTGTGAATCAGGATGTAACAACCAGTCATCCATCACTCGTTGAATAACATTGCAAAATGCCAAAAACTGAATAGCTGTATGTTATACTGTCAATTCACATTGGATTTTTTTTGCGTGCAACGCAGAGTTACTGCGAACAGACTGCGCCAGCGGTGCGCAATTGCGCAGGCGCGCAGTTTAAAGGGAACATTGGCTGACATTTTTTTTTATTTGGCATGCCATCCCGCGATCGACCAAGACCGTATCGCGATCGACGCATTAAGCACCCCTGCGCTAATGATAGTGTCGTGCTTATGCTAACGCTAGCACTAGCGTCACGCTAACAGGGTTGGTTAAAAAAAACCATACTGGTAAAAATCACTGAGACACAGTAGTAACACGCTAACGCAGCGCTAACAGGGCCGGACCGGTAAAAGTCACTTCCTCGGCTCATATATTCCACTGGTCTCACTCTTACCTTTTCCGGTCGAGTGCCCCCCTTGCGGCCGTTAGAAACAACCCACAAATTAGCCGCATCACTGCATAAACCGCAGGGTTGAAAGCGTGTGAAAAAAGTCGAAAATATTTTTTGTTTCATTGCGTCATTTTGTGGTGATGCGTGTAGTACGTCAACCCTGGCATAAATCCGCCGTTTCTTTTCTGTTCCAGTTCTGACAGCAAGTCTGTGTCCTGGTCTGGATCAGGTGTGCCGCAACCCCCCAAGGGCGAGCACATTTGGCACCGACTGTCGGTGCACGTCCGGACGCAGGAGGCGCCGACCAGCCAGACGGCGGCGTCCAATCAGACGGCCGTCATCAAGCCGCTAGCTAGCAGCTACCGCGCCTCGCCCCTGTACAACGTGGCCGAGGAGGACGAGGGCGACCAGCTCGGCGGCGTCGTTGCAGCGCGGGAGGTGACGGCTAAATTCCCCGATGACCTCATTGACATGATCGTGGAGGAGGAACCTGGAATCCTTCAGGGGTACCTGTACAACAACGGCCCCCTTCCAGATGACGACGACGAAGAAGTCAAAGTGGCAGCGGAGGACTGCCTGGCGCTCATGCCGCCCTCGCCCTTTCGGGATTTCTCAGCCCCTTTCCCCAATTCGCCCGCCTCTGAGTCCATTTTGTGCGCGCCGCTCATCCTCAAAGACTTCAAGCAAAGCTCGTCCACTCTGTGACGGGAGAATCGTTACGGGTCACGGGCGTGACGAGGTCATTTTTCGTGACGTAACTTGAAGGTTTTGAGTGATAAGAGTGGACCAAAATGTCAATAATCATGCAAACTTTTGCGTACCACTGGTGGTACCAGTACCACATTTTGAGAACCACTGCGTCGAAGGATTAGCTCCGCAGACTTTGACAAATTCCACCAGACTTCGGTCTAAAGGATTAACTCCTCAAGCGTGTTAGCATTATTATTTGCCTTTTATTTTGGATTTTATGAGGACCACAGAACCGGAAATGGAACTTCCTGGAGGTCAACCAAAACTGACAAACTATCACAGTAGATGTTAGCAAATCTTGCTTCCAAACATTAAAGAGTCACCTTTTAATCATAAAAGTCACATTTAAATATTATGGAGGACGTGTTTTATCTTTGTCGATCTAGCTTCTCACTACTTTTCTCGAAGCTACGCTAGGTTAGCTAGCTAGCAGCTAATTTTGTTGTACTTGACAGGAGTCTTGCCTCCATTTTTTGCTAACATAATCACAAGAAGCCAAATTTATGCATACATCAAGGACATATTTAGCTCATAGCGTTAGCATTTTGCCAACGATCATCACGTATGAGCTTCCAAGGCAAAACTATATTGGATTATTAGATGTCGTTTCATAGCGGTTGTATTTGTAATATGTGCTTGTTATCAACTAGATATTTCCATTGTGGGAATATGGTACTTGTGTCTGCTATTTTGCAATTTTGTTTTACTATGAATAATAATATATAATGTGTATCTGGAAAATATTCACAGGCAGCATTTCACTTTTTCCACATTTAGTTATGTTACAGCCTCATTCCAAAAATGAAATAAAATCTTAATCCCCCCCTTCAAAATTAAAAAAGATGACATTTTGGGGAAATTGATCAAAAATGAAGTAAAAATGAAGTAAAACAACTGAAATAATGTAGTTGTAGAAGTGTGCACACCCTCGAAGACTCAGGCTGAACCAAACACCTATTGTGAAAACCCGATGAGGCTCAGTAAGGTTAACTGCATCTTTTGAAGAAGTAATTTACACAAAATTTCATTTTATTAGTACTTTTGTGGGTGGCATGGTGGTCAGCTGGTAAAGCATTGGCCTCACAGTTCTGAGGTCACGGGTTCGATCCCGGCCCCGCCTGTGTGAAGTTTGCATCGTTCTCCCCGTGGCTGTGTGGGTTTTCTCCAGGAACTCCGGTTTCCTCCCACATCCCAAAAACATGCAAGATGAATTGGACACTCTAAATTGCCCCTAGGTGTGATTGCGAGTGCGATTGGTTGTTTGTCTCTATGTGCCCTGCGATTGGCTGGCGACCAGTTCAGGGTCTCCCCCGCCTCCTGCCCGTTGACAGCTGGGATAGGCTGCAGCACTCCCCGCGACCGTCGTGAGGATAAGAGGCTCAGAAAATGGATGGATGGATGGATGGAGGAAAATAGCAAAGCACTGTAAGTGCAAACGGAAAGTATTTACAACGCTCCTCCTCACAAGACAGGGGCCTCTATAAACAAAATATTTTTTTCATTTTTTTAAATTAGATGTCATCGTGGAATCCATACGTGTTAAGAAAAAGAAAATGAGAGTGACTTCAAACATATTTTCTTATTGTTTTCTGCTTATTTTTTAAGGTAAAAATAATGCGAAAAGGCGGCAACGTGGATCAGCTGGTAAAGCGTTGGCCTCACAGTTCTGAGGTCCCGGGTTCAATCCCAGCCCTCTCTGTGTGGAGTTTGCATGTTCTCCGAGCACTCCCGTTTCCTCCCACATCCCAAAAAAATGGAACATGAATTTGACATTCTAAATTGCCCCTAGGTGTGATTGTGAGTGCGGCTGTTTGTCTCCATGTGCCCTGCCATTGGCTGGCAACCAGTTCAGGGTGCGCCCCGCCTGCTGCCCGATGACAGCTGGGATAGGCTCCAGCACTCCCTGTGACCCTTGTGAGGATAAGCAGCTAATAAAAATGGATGAATGGATGGATTTATCAGTACGACAGTGCGTTTTCAGAGAGCGCAGTGAAGTTTTGGCCGCACCAGCTACTTGGCACCCAGATCCCAAAGATAAAATTACTCGCCAGTTAAAGGCACAGGCAGCTAAATGCTGTACTCTATTTTACAACATTGATTTGGCGACCTCTTGACGGGACAAGCCGAAAGGAAAAGAAGATGGAGCAATTTTGCAGGACCTGCGTGTGAAAGACTTTTACGCCCACTTTCATGCCCAACCGCAAAAACGCCAGCTTCGTCGTTACGCTGGCAATTTTTGCAGTATCTCTGCGTGAAATTTCTGTCCGACCAACTCACAGAGGATTATTGTTCCCGTCACGTCCGAGCTCTGCCGAAGCCAGTGAAGAATAATGTCTAAATATGTCCCGATGTCCCAGATAGACGAGACCTCAATTTCAACGCTCCCGCCGTCACGCTAGCGCAGATCCGCGACGCTTGTGGATTATGAATGTGGGCCCTCATTTCAACTTGCGCCTTCCTTGCCTTTCCCCGCATCTATCGTCCAAAGACACTCACATTCTATCAAATGGACTAAAATGAACAGGTAAAGGTGAAAGAAATGAGCCCTTCAGGAATAGAACTCATTCTGCTGTCCATGGTGCTCGATAGTCCTGGATAGAACCTTGCCAGTCTCTGGATGCATGGACTGCGACTCGATTGCGACATCTAGCGGACAAAGCGTGTACTTACAGCCTAATAAATTACATTCGACCTCTCCAGTGAGGACCAACAACACTCACTGAAATGATGTGAAATTTACAAAAGTACTATCCATCCATCTATTTTCTTCGCCGCTTATCCTCATGAGGGTCGCGGGGAGTGCTGGAGCGTATCCCAGCTGTCAACAGGCAGGAGGCGGGGTACACCCTGAACCGGTCGCCAGACAATCGCAGGGCACATCGACACAAATTAATCACATTTTTATCATAAAGCAACAGCGAATACCCAATTCTCGCTGAAATCGGACATTTTGTCAATTTTATCTTAAACAATCGGTGTAAATGATGACTCTATTATAATAATAGTTGTCAGAATAGTCCCAATATCCACAATATCCATCCATCCATTTTCCAAGCTGCTTATCCTCACAAGGTTTGTGCGAGTGCTGGAGGTTATCCCAGATAATTATTATGTTATCTTTTTTTTTCTTACATTTTAGCATACATTCTTCAACCAAAACATTTTGTTCACTTGTGTTTTACTCATTTATGTCTGCAATGGCTGGTATAGTCATTTTTTAATCCATCCATCCATCCATTTTCTTCACCACTTATCCTCACAAAGGTCTCAGGGAGTGCTGGAGCCTATCCCAGCTGTCAAGGGGCAGGAGGTGGGGTACACCCTGAACTGGTTGCCAGCCAATCGCAGGGCACATGGAGACAAACAGCCGCACTCACAATCACACCTAGGGGCAATTTAGATTGTCCAATTAATCTTGCATGTTTTTGGGATGTGGGAGGAAACCGGAGTCCCCGGAGGAAACCCACGCAGGCACGGGGCGAACAATGCAAACCCCACACAGGCGGGGCCGGGATCGAACCCGGGACCTCGGAACTGCGAGGCGAACGCTTTACCAGCGCAGCCACCGTGCCGCCCACCAAAGTACTAATAAAATGAAATTTTGTGTAAATTAGTTCTTCGAAAAGATGCAGTTCACTTTTCTGAGCCTCATCGGGTGTTCACAGTGGGTGTTTGCTTCAGCCTGAACACAACCACATCCCCGGTCTTCGAGGGTGTGCATACTTGTGCAACTACATTATTTCAGTTGTTTTACTTCCCCTCCTGCCCTCATTTTTTGGTTTAATCGCAAAAACCGGCATTTGAGGAGGGGTGTGTACTTTTTATATACACTGTAGCTAATTAGAAAGCAAGCTAGATATGGCGATAGGTAAATAAATATACTGTAAGGCTAGATATGAAAACATATTTAGCCTTAGATATGTAGATAAGTAACTGTAGTTAGATAGGGTGTTGCCATCTAATTATGGCAGGAAGTGACGATGTCGGTTATCAAAAAAAAAAAAAAAAAAAGTATTTAACAGACATTCATCTGACCAGATTTTCCTGTTTTGGAAGTAAATCATCTCGCTTTGGGTTCAACGAGGAAATGCGGGCAATTTTCACACGGCGCGTTTTGAAAGACGGGCCCCACGCGTCACATTTCAACCTGAAAAGCGCTTGTGCAATGATCCGCTCGAGCTGAAGTAACATTACGCGTATCTTCGTCATGTGAGGGAGGAAGTGGCTGTCTATACAAAGTCATTGTTATGATCCTTACAGGAAGTTCTACAATTGCCACCAAATTCCAACTTCCTCCTCTCATGCCGCTGAGCTTTTCCTCATAACTTGTTCTTTAGAGACACATATGAGTTGCAAAAAAAAAAAAAAAAAAAAATATTCAGGGTGTCCCCCGCCTCCTGCCCGTGGACAGCTGGGATAGGCGCCAGCGCTCCCCGTGACCCTATTGAGGATAAGCGGCAAAGAAAATATGAATGGATGGAAGGATGGATTAGTTGCAGTTTCACTACTGTTATCAATGTTTGTATTATTACTACTGTAATAATAATAATACAAATAATCACGAAACTGTTATTATTATTACTATGAATATCACCACTATCAATATTTTTTTTAATTATTATACAGATAGAGGTATTATATTATTGGTACATTAGCAGTAACTACTAGAAGTGCAAAACAATATAAGAAGTTGAGAAACTATATTTCACAAAACCAAAAACATCATTACTATCGCTACAATTTTTTTATCATTATTGCCACAATTAATATTCCATCATTTATATTAGTTTTAAAATCATCACACATTATTATTACAATTTTCATTATTTTAGTACTATTTATTATTATGACTATTATTACAATTGTGACTGTTAGTAGTAGTGTCAACACTATTATTATGGTTTTTTTAAAGGACTTATTAGCAATATTATTCTTATCACTATTAGTAGTATCAACACATTAATCCTTTCTGGATCAAATAAAATTTTGCAGAGAGAAAAATCTGATACTTTCAGAAAATGATACTCTGGACTTAAAATTTTCGATTATATACATATATATTTATATATTACCTGTTGCAAATTTGCAACCCCTGCCCGGAA
Organism: Syngnathoides biaculeatus; assembly: GCF_019802595.1. Lineage (NCBI taxonomy): Eukaryota > Metazoa > Chordata > Actinopteri > Syngnathiformes > Syngnathidae > Syngnathoides > Syngnathoides biaculeatus. Next base: position 22,307,821 of record NC_084654.1, on the reverse strand, counting down.
ATGATACATTATTATAACTACTTTTTTCATTATGCCCACAGTTATTATTCTATTATTATTATTATGTGCTTTAAAAATACTAAGACCACTATTATTACTGTTTCAATATTATTTTTTATTGTTATTATTATTATTATTGAATTGGTTCGCAAGACGGCTCTTCCACATCCGGGCCCTCGGCGTAGTCCGCCGCGGTTCCGTAGCCCGTTAGCATCTATCGGCTAGCAGCTAGCTTCCTTCTTCGGCGCGAGAGGGAGGGTGAGAGGTGGAGGGGGGGGGGGGGGGAGAGAAACGGGCTGACGGAAGGGGGAACGGCAGCTCGGCCAGTCGACTCTCGCTCGAAAGCCGCGTAAATGCCGGATTGACGCTGGGCAACTTCTATTCGATGACGTTGCGCGACACCCTCTGCGGCCCGCGAGATGGACGCGGAACGCCGTTAAAAAGTGTGCGTTCGTCGAGCTAACCAGCGAGCGGCTAAGCACCAACCTTCTTGTCGAGGTTAACCCTTCGCGCCCACGGCTAGCCCCAGTTGACGGAAGCTCGGTTCGCCGCGGGGTGGCTGACCCATCACCTCATCCTCCGCCCAAAGAAAATGAAGAAATTCAACATTCGCAAGGTGCTGGACGGCTTGACGGCGGTCTCCTCCTCCTCGTCGTCGTCGGCCGCGCAGACGGGGGCCGCCAAGGAGAACGACGCCGTCCCGGAGAGCCTGCAGTCGGAGCATTTCCAGCTTTGCAAGGTGCCGTATTTCTCGCTCCTTCTTCTGGACTGACAGTAGCCTCCGAGTCTTTTAAAAGAACTTATTTCTCGCTCGTTTGCGGTTTTTGTGTCGTGGCTGGCTGCCAAAAGAGTGTGTTTGCGCCGCACTGACTTGTCCGCCCCCGGGTCACTTTTTTCAGCTCCGGCTAGCCCGCTGGGCTGGCGCGTCGGCCGGATAAGCCCAGTTGCGGTGCTTCATTTTTCCCTGGGTGAAAGTCGACACGACGCGGACGTGGTTGGTCATGTGAGGTCTTGGGACAGGAAGAATAGTGGAGGTTCTTTGCACTTTGGCTCATGACAGCACATGCCTTTCTATTTATTAATGGTGGTAATATTATTATTTTGCAGTCAATGTTATTATGAAACGGTTTTTCCAGTTGTGCAGTGGACTTGTGTTTACCACCTCTGCCTCATAGTTCCAAATCTCAGGAGTTAATCGCTTGTTCTCCTCGTGTTTGCATGAAGTTTTCTCCAAGTACGCCATCTCTAAATTGTTCATAGTCTTGAATTTAAGTGAGAACGAGTGTTCAAGTTCATTTTCTGTCGGGTTTAAGTCTGGATCATGACTTGGCAAGTCTAAAACCTTCCGCTTCTTGCCCCCTTCCTCTCAGTTCACAACAGTTCCTACAGCGGCTAACAGTGCTCCACTCTCACAGTTTTGAGGTTCCGGTTTGGAGTTTTGCATGTTCTCCCCGTGCTTTAATGGGGTTTCACCAAGTACTCTGGGTTCCTCCCAAATTTCAAAGACATGTGTGACATTTACAGCCGAAGCCAGAGGTTTTTCCATTTCATTTTTTGTCTTGCTGTCTGATCTCAAATGAGACTAAACCTCTCTTTTTTCAGGTCAGTCAAGATCACCAAAAATATTTAAGCTAAACAGCCCCACAACACGATGCTGCCACCTTCATGCTACGTGTTCTCAGGTCTACAAGGTGTCCCCTTTTCCCTCCAGTTGTAATGTTGGACATTATGGCCTAACAGCTCCACTTTAGTTTCATCGGATCACAGGACATGTCTGGAGAAGTTAAGGTCTTTGTCTTGGTGTCTTTTTGCTCGCTGTCATCGACCTTTTCTGTGTTCTATGCTTCAGTCTCGGTGAGTGGTCGTCCAGCCCTTGTCGGTGCAGGACTCGTTTCTCTGTGAATAATGACAGTTTCTTACCAGCTTCATCCAGCATCTTCACAAGGTCTTAGCTTTTGTTCCGGGGTTGAGTCGCAGATTTCAGCCCAAAACACGTTCATCTCTGGGATACAGAGCCAGTCTCCTTCCCGAGTGGTGTGTTGCTCGGACATTCCCATGATTTTTATACCCGGGTATAATTGTTTGAACAGATGAAGGTATGGCACCTTCAAGCATCTGGAAATTTGACCCAAGGATGAGCCAGGCTTGTGGAGCTTCACCATTCTTTCTCTGTTTTCCTGGCTGATTTCTTTTGATTTTTCCAATGATTTCAAACAACGAAATAGTCTGAGGTGTGCCCTCAATTAACCCACATGTTGTCAGTTAATGCATCAGGAGGTTCCAAAGCCATTAAGTACTTTTTGTGCTTACCTTTGACCTCGAAGGAAATAATATCAATATTTTCTCTCTCGTTATTGTGGCATTTAACAAGCTTAACTAATTTTGGTGATCCTGACTGACCTGAACCAGGAGAGGTTTAGTCTGATTTGACTTCAAGACCCCCCAAAAAAAAAAATAATAATAATTTTGTGCACACAGTATGTAAACATCTGGCTTCACTTGTATACGTGTTATGTCATCCTTAGAAATGAATGTGAGCGTGCATGATCGTTTGTCTGCTGACTCTGATTAGACTCGTGCTTTGTCTGTCCTCTCCCAGACTGTGCGTCATGGTTTCCCACATCAGCCGTCCTCCATGGCCTTCGACCCCGTGCAGAAGATATTGGCTGTCGGCACGCTGAACGGAGCTTTGAGGCTGTATCCTTTTTTTTTTTTTTGGGGGGTGGGGGGTGGGAGGGTGCTCCTGCATGGTGACGACAGGACTCAATCAAGGAAAGTGTTTTTTTTTTTTTTGTGTGTTCTTGGATACTGTCATCATCCTAAAACTATTATCCGAAAAGACAGCATTTTAGGTTTTAACCTCTGTCTAATAGCATTAAACTAAATTAAAACTACTCACCCTTTGACTGAAGCCTTTCACAAAGTGAGGGATCCTGACAGTTTTGTGGTACAAGTAGCATAAAAAAGGGCTCAATCCTCAGATGTAGAACTTTTATGCAGGAAAGCCACAAAATGGCCAGAACAGAAAACACTGATTTGCCTTTGACCTTTGCATCCTCAAATTGCTCGTGGAACCGCGTGAGACTTCAGGCTATGTCCCAGTAGAATTTTCTAGCGAATAAAGCACATTTGTATTAATCAGCATGCTTTTAGTCGACAAAATATTTCAGTATGTCAAGAGGGGGTTGCGTCAGGAAGGGCATCCGGCGTAAAAACTGTGCCAAAGAAAGATGAGCGTTCATCTGAGATGTTACACTGTGATGACCCCTAACGGGACGAGCAGAAAGGAACGTACTATATCAATAAATTGGCGGCACGGTGCTGTCGATATCTGCCCTGCGACTGACTGGCGACCAGTTTAGGGTGTAGTCCGCCTTTCACCTGAAGCTAGGTGGGATAGGCTCTGGCTCTCCCGTGACCCTTGTGAGGATAAGCGGGTTGATGAGGCGGCACGGTGGATCAGCGAGAAAGCGTTGGCCTCACAGTTCTGAGGTCCCGGGTTCGATCCCAGACCCGCCTGTGTGGAGTTTGCATTGTTCTCCCTGTGCCTGCGTGGGTTTTCTTCGGGTGGGCACTCCGCTTTCCTCCCACATCCCCAAAACATGCAACATTTAATTGGACACTCTAAATTGCCCTTAGGTGTGACCCCGCCTCCTGCCCGTTGACAGCTGGGATAGGCTCCAGCACTCCCGCGACCCTCGTGAGGATAAGCGGCTAAGAAAATGGATGTAATTAAATTACAATGCCGATCGTAATTGAGACCTGTGTGCATGTTTTTGCAATGCGTGAGGAAGCTGGAATACCCGGAGAAAACCCACGTAAACACAGGGATAACGTAAAAAATAAACACAGGAAGGCTGGATCTGGGATTCGAACCCTGAGCATCAGAACTTTGTACTGGATGTGCTGACCACTCGTGTCTGACGTACCGCACAGGATAAGTTGCGATCCTTTTGGGTATTTTGCTAAAGACGTGAGAACTCGTGTTAAATCCTCTTTGGAAACCGACTGGGTCCTCCAGGAAAGGTCGGAAAGGCGAAGGAACTGATTCTTTTGGTTTGGAGGTGCTGTGTTGGTGTCATTTAGATGAATTGTGAAGAGATGAAGAGACCGTTGTCTTCATAACCAGGACTCAAGCTTCTCTGTGGGCCTCTTGTGCGAGGTGGAGCCGACGGGCTTACTGTCACTCAGGCGTTCGGCGCATTTATCAAAAGATAAGCCTCATCGATTGCTCCCCCCAGGGGCGCCCGTCGCCTTCGGAGTTCGGAAAGGCCGTCGCAGCTCAGCGGGCGTCGAGCTCAATGAGGTGTCGACAAGCGGTAAATGTCGACTTTTACGAGACGTCCTCTGTGACGCCGTTTTAATTTGCCTGTTAGCGCGGAAGCGCCGCTGACTGCTCAGGTGGACGCTGCCTTAAATGTTGACATTTTACGACATGTGGGAAACGGTTTCAATATGATTTGAGCAACGGGAGAGCTCGGTGAACTCCAATATATCCTCCCGCAGTAGGTAAAATAGGAGCGTTGCCCGTTGACAGCTGGGATAGACTACAGCACTCCCCGCGACCCTTGTGAGGATAAGCGGCAAAGAAAATGGATGGATGTATTTGAAGACATAAAAATGCTAACAAATGGTATAGAAATTACTGTACTTATTAGTGTCTGTGAACACACGTCTTTAAGCTTCTAGCTTTTTGTCACTGCCAGCTGAATTTTACAGCAAAACCGGCGTAAAAGCCTAAAGGCAATTAAATAATGTATAGTGTGTGTGTGTATATGTATATATATATATATATATATATATATATTAAGTGAGAGAATGTTGACCCAAACTTTTGAAATTAACATAGGTGCTGGGCTGATTTTAAACCTTCAAACAACTGCTTCTTAAACACACACCACATCCTCACATAAATGCAAAAGAGTGCCGAACGTTGTATAGTAAAATGTTGAATGAAAAACATAGTCCAACATTAATCACAGGCTTACGCTGTTTTCATTTTGCTTTTGTCCTTCTTTTCTTTCTTTTTTCTTCTCTTAATTGTGCCGTATTTACTGTACAGTCAGTAGACCTCAGTGCTGGCGGACAAGTTAGCAACACTAACACTGTGGACAGTAAAATCTAAATTCAGACTTACCGGTACTGTATGTAAATGTAAAAAAAAATGTAATGTAATCGCTTAAAATGGTGAACCGGGGTCTAGTCTGGTTTCATTTTATGCGTGGCTTGTTCTTATTACAAAACTCTGTTAATGTTAGCGGCTCTAAAAGGAGAGCATTCTTTTAGCATGCTTGAGCTTCATATTCCATCTTTCTCCCTCATAAAAAAAAAAAAGAAAAAAAAAATAGCCAGTTATTGACATTTGCGTCGCAGAGGCTTCCCCGTCTGCAAATGTAACGTCGCATCGGCACGGAAACGGATTCCCAAAGCGTTTCCCTCTTCGCAAATCACAGCAATGAGTCAAACTGTACACACACACACAGACTATCAAACATTTCCTCCCCCTCGAGAGTTTCGCCAAAGAATTTCAACGTCAGCAGCTTTGCTCGTGACAAACATCTCTGCAGGAAGTCAACGACGCTAACCAGAAAAAAAAAAAAAAAACTTGTTGAAGCAACAAAAGATAAAAGAAGACCAACCACACAGGCTCATCCTGTAGTGTTTAGCGAACTGCAGTGTGTCTTTTAGGGACGTTTGCCTGAATCTTGGGAGTAATCGTACGTACACAAAATATACAAACACATCATTTTGTTTACAGTCAATTACAATTTAGGTTGAGTCAAACTGAAGTTCAAAAATTTCCAAAATAAACCTCGTTCATGTTTTCAAAATGTAATACATAATTTTAAAAGTAATAAATGCGTAAAGTTTGTTTCACAAAAATTCAATGTGGAAATGCAGGCTCAGCGGGCCAAAAGCGTAATGCCGACTAATTGGGGGCATGGCGTTTATTTTTAGGTACGTTTGAAGAAAGCAAATCAATGGAAGCCGTTGCAAACAATTATTCATTATTATATGCGCAAGCAGGAGCAGAGTTCATGGCATTTAATATGAAACGTAAACTGTCAGCATGGCTCTATAATAAATGAAACAGTATCAGTTAATCAATGTGTAAGAAAATCTCAAGATTTTAATATGCTTATCTGGATTTTTGGGGTATGTTGAGACATCAGAGCCAATAATAATAATAATAATAAAAAATCAGGAAGTAGCGCTGCACATGCTTGTAGCCATTTTTACACCCTTCCTTCGGTTTGCTGTCCTGTATAAATTGCATATTTGTGTGAAATAAGCTCCCGCCGAGTCCTCCGACTACCCCTCCTCAGTTTGTTTAACCTGTCTTCGTCGGGGAGCTCGTCGCTATGGGGAGGTGCGCACAATTGCAGAAAATGTCTGTGAAAAAGGTAGCTAAATGCCGCCGCCTCTTCTGTTAGGGCAGTTTTGTGGCGTCGCAGTCGAGTCCTTTGGGAGCCCCGCCTCAGTTTGTTTTAGTCTTTGATTGCAGGTTGTCTTGTCACTTTGTGGAAGTGTCCACAGTTAAGGTAATATCCCGCCTTTGGTTTGCACAAATGGACACAAATGTGGCAATATGCCACCTTGACTGTATTTTTGTGTAAAAGTCAGGTACGTAAATGCCTCTTCTGGCAGTTTGTCATTATCTCTGCTAGACAGGCCACTGTGGAGTCCTTAATGGGCTACGCCTCAATTTGTTTAAACGTGTTTGATCGTGGCTCACCAAGTCCCATCGAGACTTTTCAAAGGCAGGATGGCGTCGCGGATGTGTTGTCAGGGTCCTTCAGGAGAGGCAGCTTGTTTGTCTGGAGCATCTCCTCCTGTGCTGTTTGCAGAAGGAGTTTTTTTTTTTTTTTTTTCCATTTTTTCTTCTTTGCCAGGATCGAATTAGTCCAGGTGTCCAAGGTCCCTCCCCTTCTTTCTGCTTCTTCTTTTCCTCATCCAAAGTAGTCAGACAGCACATTAACGGTTGCAGGAACGAACGGTACAAGCAGATTGGCATCGTCGAGACCGAGCTGAGCAAGAGTTTTAGTGTAAATCACGGCGGTAAACAAGGCCCGTCGCCCCCTTTCCCCGCTTGTTTTATTTATAGAGCAATCGGTCAATTTGTTTGCACAGCGGACAATTCTCTGGCTACCACTCCTTTAGTGATTAAAGTGAGATGATATTCCGCAGTAAAACAGAAATTCTGCCGTTGCACATAAAAATTCAGACGTTTTGATTGAAATTGTGTATATTTTGCCAGATTGATATGAAAAAAATGCCAAATTTACATAACACAGCCCCAACAGATGGCATGGTAGCGAAAGCTGTAATCGGGATTGGCTCCAAGCGGTAGAGGGGAGGCGCGGTGGGCAGTGGCTCATTAGCATGAGACCGGACCACCCCCTCGCAGTCACTCTGATTTGACGGGCGCGTCATCGCATTCGCAAATCTGCACAGTTGAGCATGAAAAATCCCGCGTGTAAAATTTGTTACGAGGAGAAATACATAGATATTGAAAGACATTTTTTTTGTGTAGTCTTCACCAATGTTCCCTCTAAGCTGCGCCACTGCGCAATTGCGCATTTGTCGCACACTCTCAGCGCAGATGAAAACCGATCCAGCGCAGTAAACCACAGCCTGACGTCTTTTTGTTTTGTTTTAACGCGGTCTTTAAAAATGAGCTGCTGCTCAGCCTACTTCTACTTCCTAGTTTACCTGACACCACCCCCTCCGATCATAAAGGGGTACACTCATAATTACAAACAGAAGACACACCCGCAACTTTATATTTGCGGGCATGACTGACCACACCTGTACATTTTTCAAATGCGAGTGACTAGTAACTTACTAACCGTGGGTATCCAAAGTGGGCTTTTGTCAAATAGGGCAAGAGGAGAGCCACTCCACCCGAGCCTGACGACAGAAAACGGGAGGTGGAATGTGGTGGTGCTCTATGTGGTTGGAAACACTGGATTTCACACTCCACAGATACATTTCCAATACATTTGAAAACCGACTAACGACACCTCAGACAAGAGATGCTTCACCATATTTTATGCTCCTTCCTGGCGGTGGCATCACCCAAGGACAAAATCCCGAAAAGCAAAATCAGTTCTGTATGTTGTGCAGTGAGGGTAATTCATTCTTTTGAGGACAAGAATGTCCACATTCTGGATAGTGAGGACCGGTTCTATTGGGTTGAAAGAAATGTAAGAGAAGCCATTTTTGTAAAACAAGAAAAGCAGTTGTACCACAGAGGAGGTGGTTTGAGGCGTCACTCATTGTCTGCCTCTAACAAGGGTTTGCCATGTCTCCCCTCAATGCCGCCATCACCTCTTTAGACAAGAACAGTGGCTCTAAGGAGCTCTTTAAATTTACGACTGAATAAACCTTTCGGATTCAAGATGAAATTTCAGCAAAGTCAGTGCTCGTGTGTGTTCATGCTGTCTGTCCGTGGTTGTTTTTCGCTTAACTGAGTCGACCCGCAGCTTCGGCCGTGCAGGTGTGGAGTGCTACTGTCAACACGAGAGTGGCGCCGCCGTCATCCAGCTCCAGTTCCTCATCAACGAGGTTTGAATGTTTCTCCCCCCCCCCCCCCCAGAGTGCCACCGCAGAGGCATGGGATCAGCGGTTTGGCAGATACGATTGATCCAAAAAGAGGGTTCAGGCTATTTGCCATGTCTCCGAGTTAAAGCTTACTCTCACACTAAAAAATAAAACAAACAAAATTACAACTTGTGGATTAAAAAAAAAACCCCACATAGTTTTACTTCAGGAATGTTCAATTATCCCCATTGATATGCTAACAGTTAGCATCGACGGCGGAGGTTTTAGAAGCAACTGATATTTGAACAGAACCGGTGCAGCAACACGGACAAACTTGCAAATTGTAAAACAATAATCGCAAGCATATATTCTCTATCCACTTGCAAATAGTGGCTAATATACGTAAACGAAGAGAATGACACCTGTGTATTCAAAACAACTACCGTAATTCCCGGCCAACAAAGTGCACCTGGTTACTCAAAGTACATTTGTAAAGGAGATACCATTTGGTACATACATATGCCGCAGCTGTGTAAAAGCCTCAAGTGCCTACATTGAAAGACAAGATATTTACAAAGACAGTACAAAAGAGTTTACGCTAGCGCTAATGCTAGCGTGGCGCTGACAGGGACGGTTAAAAAAAAAAAAAAAATCTTACCGGTAAAAATCACTGAGACGCCAGTAACACGCTAGCAGAGTGCTAACGCTAGCGCAGCACTAAGATGTCCGGTAAAAATCACTTCCTCGGCACACATATTCCGGTCTCACTCTTACCTTTTCCGCTCGAGTTCCCCGTGGCGGCCGTTAGAAAAAAAAATGCACAAATTAGCCGCATCACCGCATAAACCGCAGGGTTGAAAGCGTGTGGGGGAAAAAATCGCGGCTTGTCGGCTGGAAATTACGGTAGATAGCTTAGAATTTGGGTCCGCTAGCTTGATGCTACTACAAAATATATGTGTTGTGGCGCTTTAATATTTTAACACACAAGCAGCGTAGCATTGATTGTCAATTCTTAGAATGACATACAGGCCTTCCAAGCCTAACAATGAAGAAGTCGCATTTATTATTCTAAAAATTTGTGAAGCAATCACATTGTTTTTGCTAACCTCTTACAGTAGCACCGTCGTGAGATTGCAATGACGCGCGCTCTCTTTTTCAGGGCGCGGTAGTGAGTGCCTTAGCTGATGACAGCATCCACCTGTGGAACTTGAGGCAAAAGATCCCCGCCGTCCTGCATTCGCTCAAGTTCAACAGGGAGAGGTACCGTCACACTTGGATGTCAAGACAAAAGTATTGACGGCCGTGCATCCTGTCCATCACTAGCCTATTTATCAGGCCTCAGCAACCTTTTTGAGGCTGGGGGCTACTTTGTGAGCACCGATCGTTCGAAGGGCTACGTGACCCGTTTGCGGCAAATTTCAGACGCCGTTCATTACACCTACATAAAATATTTTCGTTTTAATTTATTGTAGTAAGTGGCATTACAGGTATTTTAAAATTTTAATTCACCTAAGCAAGTCAGATTCTGAATTTAAAGCACAAATAATAGTAACAATTTGTGGGCTGTTGTATTTTTAGAACATACCTCGCGAGCTCCTTATATGGTCCTCGCGAGTTACCGTTCGCCCGCGGGCACCGCGTTGGTGACCCCTGCTGTATATAGTCCACTTCATTAGTGCGAACTGGAGCGAGGCCTTTGTAATTAAATCTTAGCCGGTCGCTCTTCCTAATAATCCGATATCGGGCAACAATATTGTCCCTTTTGTCCGTGCTTTGGTAACAATGGGAAAACCCTTAATTACCTATACCTGATGCCAAGAAATTCTTACTCTTATGACAAGATTTGCCAAAGATGACAGTCTGTCAAAAGCCACATCTGGTTGGAACGACCATTTCAACCTATCCATCCATCCATTTTCATTGCCGCTTATCCTCATAAGGATCCCAGCTGTCAACGCGCAGGAGGCGGGGTACACCCTGAACCGGTCGCCAGCCAATCGCAGGGCACATCGAGACAAACGGCCGCCCTCGCAATCACACCTAGGGGCAATTTAGAGCGTCCAATTAATGTTGCATGTTTTTGGGACGTGGGAGGAAACCCACGCAGGCACGGGTAGAACATGCAAACTCCAGACAGGCGGGGGCCGGGATGGAATGATCCACCGCGCCGCCCATTTCAACCTACATACATGGTGGAAATTTCAGTAGAATTGTTGTTTCACTTTGTTTGAATGTAAAACAAAAGATGAAGCGGCTTCGTGCAGTACAGCTTATAAAGTTAACTGCAAATTACCCATTTTAGAATTAACAGTAAATAAGGGGAGAGGCTCATCTCTCGTCAGCACGTCTTTTTTTTTCTGACAGGTTCACGGTTTTCGGTTTCCCGCGGTATTTCTCGGAACTGAAGAGCCGACTGCTACTGTGCAGCGGCAAGTCACTAGTGAGATTTCCTGCAACGTCTTCATTTTGCCGTCCTGCAGAATCACATACTGCCACCTGCCCTTCCAAAGCAAATGGCTTTACATCGGCACGGAAAGGGGCAACATCCACATCGTCAACGTGGAGTCCTTCACCCTCTCAGGCTACGTCATCATGTGGAACAAAGCCATCGAACTGTGAGTCCCCCCCGCCCTTCTCCCATTTTGCTCCACCTCCAGTCGGTGACATTTGAGCGTAAATTGTGACTGAAAAATGGAGTTACATCAGTGACCGCAAAAATGTGACATATTCGAGCTGCCACAGATGAGTACCGCTCTGAACTTCCTCCTCCTTTTCATTACGATTTCCGCTTAAGCGCCTCACCGCTTGTTCTGCGTTATGCGCTCAATGACCCCGTTCGACTTCCAAGTTGTTCTAATTTCAAAATAGCAAATAAAGTGCATGCATTGGTGCCAGGATCAAACTGTCGCCGTTGTAAAACCTTTAACATAACTTTACAGACCGTGTTTTCAGTACAAGTATGAAATTAGGTGAGCCACTGTATTATCAAACTAAAATAGGGTAAAACTACTCACCCTCTTGAGGACATGCCACAGGTTGTAAAGGATAGAGGGAAATCATATGCTGCTCATTTCTATAACAGCCATAATAGTTTTGGCTAAATGCCGCTTATGTTAGCATCTGCATGATGGGATTAATTTATGTGTTCAATTGCAATTTTGTGAGATTTATTACAGTTCTTTACTGACTGGCTCTTAGCTATGGTGAGATACGACTTGAGGCCTGTCTTAAACTTGGGGGGAACCCCCCCCCAGCTCTGTATGTTGTGATGTACTGCAGCGAACCCCTGGTTTGCATCCCTTGCACCTGTACTATATCGAAGATGATGATTTATAAAAGATTCCTTTTTTTTTTTTAAATCTTAGATCAGGGGTGTCAAACTCATTTTTCTTGCGGCCCACATTGTAGTTCCAGTTTCCCTCCAAGGGCTGTTATAACTGTTTAATTGTCTCATCATAGATACATCATCAATTTATGAGCTAGTTTTGGAATCTGAAATCAAGCGTAATGTGTTTTTCAACTATTCATGTTCGGGAACAAAATCGCTTGTAATATCTCAACTTAGTCATTTATGATATGTGACAATTTGAAATTTTTGGTGCAGATTTTTACAAGAATCGTGGAAATTGACACTCAGGATTTGGCTTCGCGGGCCACATAAAATCATGTAGCGGGCCGGCTCTGGCCCCCGGGCCTCGAGTATGACACCTGTGTCTTAGATGATTACAATACTGTCTACGTTACGGGCAAATCTTAATTTATAGTTGCGCACTTTGGTGTAGTTGCACGTTGTGGAGCAACATGTAGAGGACGACTGAGATGCGGTGGTAGACATTCAGCAGTGTAGAAGAAGAAAAGGCAGAGAAGGTCGCCAAATAACTCCAGTAATACTTGTCATTTCCGCAGAGCTGGGAAAATATATGCCTGTTGGTAATATTGTGACTAAATGTCCCTAAATATTTTGCATTTAATCATTTTGTCTTTTGTGTGAGTTGTATGTACACTCCAGTTGAACTTGGAGTGACAAACGGGTTGAAGCAAGCATGCTTTGCTTCTTATTTGGAGAATTGTGAGCGACAGTGAGAACAAAAGAATATTGTCCTTAAAAAAAAGTACAACCAAAGTTATTAGTGATACTACTAATGAATTTGGATTTCTTAAAAACAAAACAAAAAGGCTATGTGCACATCTGGAATTTATCCCTGCGGCCAACGTGGGTTTGCTGTATTTCTATTTCCTCCAAATGTATGGTGTGCCACATTGTGACGATAAATGACTCCAATTACTGTTGGACAACCTCCCCCCTCTCCTCCCCTCCTCACTGCTGCTGTCGCTGCTGTATCGACTCATCAGCAACAATGAGATCACGAGCCGACCAAGCCAGACCACCTCACTAGCAGTCGGCGACACTTTTCTTTTAGGCCAAACACACACTTCTTTCCTCTCTCTGTTGCCACGGTGATACAGTCTCTGCACTCTATAATCTCTCCCGGACCCTCATGTGACCCTGTCTTCCCCCTCTCACTTTTTTTTTCCTCCCCCTTCTCTGAAACAGCCGTCCTTCCCAAATGAGACTAAAGATTTTATTTTCTTTTTTCCTCCCAAAGGGTAACAATACTAACAACCGCATGTACAATACTAGGGTTTCTTGTCCAAACACAGTTACGGTACTTGTGTTAATCGCATGCTAATGGGGAGAATGCCACGACAGCTAACCTTAGATGCCTGTTTTTCTTTCCTCCCTTTTAACCCCTGCACAGATCCACCAAGACACACCCAGGGCCAGTAGTTCACATCAGTGATAACCCCATGGACGAAGGAAAGGTAACACCTGCAGTTCACCTGACACGTAGCTAAGACCACAAAACCTCCATAGAGTGGCCCAAGGGAATTTGGATTTTTGGGAATTGGTATGACTGAGAAGAGAAAATGACAGAAGAGTTGTTAATTAATGTTTGGGTTTTTTTTTTTTTTTTTTTTTGCATTTGAGAGCCTTTAATATCTATGGTAATTTTGAATAAAATGACGTTGGTGTTTGTTTTTTTTGCATCATTTGCATGACATTTGTTCACTTTTAACATGATCTGGAGCAATCGTTGCTAAAGTTTTTAAGCCACACACCACTTTTATGTCCCTACAGCAGAGCTCGCTAATATTGTGGAATTTTGTTACAAAATTGTTCTGCATGTAACTGGGAATATTTTAGTGTTGGAGTAGCACTAGCAAACTTTTTTCATCACTTACTCAGGTTTTGGGATACATTATATTTTACTCGGTTGAATAGCAGTTGTGAATAAAAACTAAGCAATTTAAATTTAAAAACAATTTACAACAACTTCGAGATAACTGTTTTATTTCATAAATTCACATTGAGCGGTAAACTGTATTTTCGTCAGAAATATTTTCAGTGAGGCCATATCAAACAAATACAAAAAAGTAAAATGCATTTAAATTTCAGTTTGAACTTGGCATTTTTTTCCTTCTTAGCATTTCATGTTGGCATAAAAAAAGTTGCTTGTTGTCCAACTCCACTTGAGCAGGTAATGTTTTATGTTATGTGTTATGTTTACATAATACAGTAGGTTTGTGGCCCAGCATTTAAGAGCTCAGACAATACTAACCATGCTAAAATGAAGACATGTCAATAAGAATCGCAAATTTTAGCTCATTATTTTTCACATACAGTACTTGACCTAAAAAAAGAAAAAATATCCATCATTGCTGCTGTGTTAGGCTACCAAGACGCTTCAATTACCAGACAGTACAAATTTCCTTTATGAATTATATTAAATAAACACGGTTTGGACAATAAAAAATAAAACCTGCATTCAAAAAAAACATCTTAAGCTTTCTTGTCTTAGCAGAGTGTAGCATCATTGTTTGATCAATTTAACAATTTGCTATAAAAAATGGGGATGCAAGGGCCCATTCATCTGCCTTTGTTAATGCCTCATATCATTCTCAGCACACAGATTAATTAATAGTAAGTAAAGTAATTGTAGCAAAGTTTATCCCACACTATGTGACTTTAAACCCCCCCCTTACAATCCCAAACTGCATCATATTAAGGTTCAAATTAGCAACTGACTGAGCCGAGCTGAATGATATGACGCAAGTTGTCTTCCTTCTCACCGCAGCTCCTCATTGGATTTGAGTGCGGCGTGGTGGTGTTGTGGGACCTGAAGTCCAAAAAAGCTGACTATCGCTACAATTATGATGAGGTAAGACGCTGTTGTTGTTGTCCACACTCGCTTCTTAATATTCCGCCTCAGCGTTGTTGCATATCGCCACATCGAAACCGTAAATACAAGACAGCGCTTGTGATTAAGATTGTGAGACTCACTTTTGGTGACACTCTGTAAGTGGATTAGCCAGGCAAGAGCATCTTTGATTAATCTCGGCTAGCGTAAGTACCGAAAACATTCCAGTTAATTTAGAGACAAATTACATTCGTACACATGCCCATAAATTCCTTATAATGTGTATTACTATTTAAGATACATTTTCCAACTAAATAGTACCTTTGTACCCATAATGTGGGTGGTCTCCTTTTTTTTTGCTCTTGTGGAACTAAAATGTTTCAAAAATACGGTGGTACCTCTACTTACGAAATTAATCCGTTACGGAAGTTGTTTCATAGCGTGAATTTTTTCGTAAGTAGAAGTCCATTTTACATGTAAATAGTGTAATCCGTTCCAAGCCCTCCTTCATAGCTAGACAATATTTTTCCGAGATGTTTAGTAACCTGAATTTTTTTGTTACTCGAGAAGTTTGTAAGTAGAGGTACCGCTGTATAACATTTTATGTGCTCAGTTATAGTAATCTACAATACATACAGTATGTAGTGGAATCACGTAAGTCAAATACAATTTATACTCCCAAAAGTATAGTTAGCCCCCAATTTTCTCCATTGCAAGTCAAGTCCAATTTATCTGTATAGGCCTGAATCACAAAAGGGGCCATACAGGCCCACAGTTCGAAATGATCAACATTGAATGACATGACGTAGGTTTTCAATATGAGCTGTCGTTTGGCCAATTTTAATTATATATTTTGCTTTGACTTTTAAACACAAACCTAAGATACAAGCGTTTTATAGTGTCAGGTGACCCAACTCACTTTATAACAAACTGTTATAGTGTTTATGTATAACGTCACAAAAGCTGTGATTTTATTGAATTATATGTGTTTGTCACTTTTGACGCAAGGTATGTGGTTCCATGCTGCAATTTTTGCCGAGGTTTCCTTGCCAAGTACAATACTTTCATAATTATTTGGCAGAACAACATCCCCAACGTTAGTTATGCTTTCATTAGCTTGATTGCAGCCAGGGCGTGGGGACCGACTGCAAGGGAGAGGCAGTGCACAAAGAGTATCGGAATCGCACCTGTGCGCAAACACCACATGAGGTGGATGGAGAGGAATTTTACATGTTAATGTTAAGTGTTATATAACTCTCGTACTGTCGCACACGTAAACAGTCGCAGCTACTTTTGACGAAAAGTGACAAGGATATGGCAGCTATCATAACACAAAGGCAGCAGTCTCCATTGACTCAAATGAATGACGGGTCACAAGCGATCCAGATGACATGCCTTTGTTCACAAAAATAGCTTTGTTCACAATAAAAGTTTCAATATCGAGGAAGAGCCCCCTTGTGCTATTTATACTTTGGTGGCTTGCAGGCCATCCACTCGGTAGCGTGGCACCACGAGGGCAAACAGTTTGTCTGCAGCCACTCAGACGGCACTCTGACCACATGGAACATACGAACCCCGGCCAAGCCGGCGCAGATCACCACACCGCACGGTAGGAATTGTTATACCCGTTCCTTTACTACACGTATATAAACACACTGATGCCTAACACGGAATCAATTCTCACAACTCACTTTGACACCAGGAAAGCAGCCCAAAGATGGCAAGAAGCCAGAGCCGTGCAAGCCCATCCTGAAGGTGGAATACAAAACCACACGGGCAGGGTAAGTGCCACGTTCACGCCCATCCTGTCTTAACGCACGACCGGAGTCCCACATCCTGTCCTGAAAAAAGAAATTCCTGTTATTCTTTCACAAGAACTTGGCAAGACTCACGAGTCCGTTAAAAGAACATCCCCCCCCCAAAAAAAAAGAAAATGCCACTCTAAAGCAATTGTCCATTTACAGCAACCATCAACTTAGGACAAAGGCTCCCTTATATTTAGTCAGTGGAAGACAAATGAGTCCATCCTGAAAGCATCCGTCAATTTTGACAAATAAAATGCCTTACTTGGGGATTCATTCGTCGAGACAAAAAAAAAAAAAAAAGCTTTCTTCAAACAACCATCATTTCAAGACAAAAAAAAAAATTCACAACAAATACAACCCCCAGCTGGACGGTGACTCAGCTGGAAAGCGTTGGCCTCGCAGTTCTGAGGTCCCGGCTTCGATCCCGGACCAGCCTGTGTGGAGTTTGCATGTTCTCTCCAGTTTCCTCCCGGATCCCAAAAACATACAACATTAATTGGACACGCTAAATTGCCCCTCGGTGTGATTGTAACTGCGGCTGTTTGTCTCGATGTCCCCTCCGATTGGCTGGCGACCAGTTCCGGGCGTACCCCGCCTCCTGCCCGTTGACAGCTGGGATTGGCTCCAGCGCTCCCCAAGACCCTCGTGAGGATAAGCAGCTAAGAAAATGCATGGATGGAAACACCACCCTCAAGCAGTTCACAAACTTAAGAGGAAAAAAAACACATCCTTCCATCAACCATGAACTTCAGACTGATAAACACCTTCCTCAAGCTATCAACCCCCCCCCCAAAAAAAAACAAATTAACAAATAAATACTGCTTCAAAAATAATCCTCAACTTAAGATGAATTAATGCCTCCTTTAAGCAACCGACCTACCTCAAAATAGGAAATGCTCTAAAATAAAAAACATTCCCCCCCCCCCCCACCACCACCACCACCCAGGGACCCATTTATGGTTCTGTCCGGCGGTCTGTCCTACGACACGGTGGGTCGGAGAGCCTGTCTGACAGTGATGCACGGGAAGAGCACCGCCGTCCTGGAGATGGACTTCCCCATCGTGGATTTCCTCACCCTGTGCGAGACGCCGTATCCCAACGGTGAGTCTCAAGTCACTCACCACGCAAAAGTATTGCTCAAACGGCCTACCGAGCGGAAAGTTCCATTTCTGGTTTCTTTTGGTTTTTAGATTTTCAGGAGCCATATGCCGTGGTGGTTCTCCTGGAGAGGGATTTAATCGTCATTGACCTAGGACAGATTGGGTACCCGATATTCGAGACCCCCTACCCCCTAAGCATCCACGAGTCCCCCGTGACCTGCTGCGAGTACTTTGCCGACTGCCCGGCCGAACTCATTCCCGCACTTTACTCGGTGGGGACCCGACAGAAAAGGCAAGGCTACAGCAAGAAGGTGGGCCCTCAGTCTTGACTTATACTCGCATAATAGAGCGTAAAATAATGATTTATTTAATATTTCTAGGACTGGCCCGTCAGTGGGGGAAACTGGGGCCAAGGGACGCAAAGTTACCCAGAGATCATCATTACTGGGTGAGTGATGACTGATAAGCCGTTACATAAAAATCAGCTCTTATTCATCGTTTGCGCTTCATTTCCATTAGGCACGCCGACGGCTCCATCAAGTTTTGGGATGCTTCTGCACGTAAGTAGACACACCACCTCCCTTAACCCGCCATTACTTTCAGACAGATACAGTAAATGCGGTCTTTAGGTAACCGTAAACTCTCTCTTAAACAATCATTAACTTGAGGCAAAACCCTGGACTCAAGGAATCAAATTAAGAAAAATAAATACCTCTTTTAAATAATCATCAGTTTGAGAGTAACGCCTTTATCAAGCAACCTTAAACTTTTAAACACTTTGCCCAAACTACCATTTGCTCCCTACCTGAAGCAATCAACTTGAAAAGTAAACGCCAGCTTCAAACAACTGTCAAGATAAAACAAAGCGGCTCGCTTAAGCAATCATCCCCTCAAGACAAATAATCACCTCCACTAAGAATCATTAATGTAATACTTGTTTTATTTTATTTATTTTATTTTAAACAACCATCAGCTGTGTCCAGAGAACAAGGTGTCCAATTCTCGCCTGTCTCAAGTAACCGTCAGTTAAATAGACAAATACCGTAATTTCCGACCTACAGAGCGCACCTGATTATAAGTTAACGAAGTTTTAATACCTTAGCTGAACATAGCAACAACACGGTAGCACGAAAAGGTCTGGTTAAAAAAAAAAAAAAAAAAAAAAAACATACCGGTAAAAGAAAAAAACAGCCGCGGCAGCAACATGGAGGCACACTCACAGGGCGGGTTAAAAAAAAAAAAAACATACCTAAATCACTGAGACGCAGCAGTAACACAGCACCAACACGGTACTGCGACGCCAATGATAGCACAGCGCTAACAGAGCCAGTTAAAAAAATATATACAGGTAAAAATCACAGACACGGCAGCAACACGCTAGCGCAGCTCTGACGGGGTCGGTTTAAAAAAAAAAACATACTGGTAAAAGTCACTTCCTCAGCACATCTATTCCACCGGTCTCACGCTTATCTTTTCAGCTTGAGTGGCCCCCTTGCGGCCGTTAGAAAAAAATGCACAAATTAGCCATATCACCGCATAAGCCGCAGGGTTGAAAGCGTGTGAAAAAGTTGCGGCTTATAGGCCGGAAATTACGGTAAATGCCTTTTTCCAGTATTTATAAACTTCAAAGAAATAAACGCCTCCCTCAAGCAGTCATTGGCTTATAATGAAGACCTCCCTCAAGTGGTCATCAACCAAAGAGCACCTCCATTTGTTGCACACTCCATTGCTTTTTGACCGTTCCCATGGCAACTCATCAGCGTACTTTTCGCCCACCACAGTGATGCTTCAAGTGTTGTATAAGTTGAAGACGGCCAAGGTGTTCGAGAGGGCCCGCGGCAAGGACGAGAAGGCCAACACGGACATCGTGGACGAGGATCCCTTTGCCATCCAGACGCTGTGCTGGTGCCCCGAGAGCAGGATGTTGTGCGTGGCCGGCGTGTCGGCGCACGTCATCGTCTACCGCTTCAGCAAGCAGGAAATCACCACCGCCGACGTGCAGGTGTGCAAAAAAAAAAAAAGTTGTCTAACATGTTACAAGTCACGTGTCAGAAGAAAAAAAACAAAGCGATTCCATCACATTATCTTTGTAGTGTTGCCAAAGTGTGGAAAATATCTGGTATAGGAATTTTAACAGGAATATCGGCAATACAGATCACCTCAGATTATGACCGATTTACAGTTTACCAAAAAAAATAGCGTGATGCATCAAATTTTCCATACAGAAAATATTTCATGTACCGTTTTCGATTTGCAAACACGCCAAAACATAGGTTGTGGCTTTCCTTGCGCTGGGCGGTTATTAGCTGGCTGTGTACAATCGAGTACTGTATTTTCCGCACTATAAGGCGCACCCCATTATAAGGCGCATAGAATAGACGCTTTAGTCTAGGCTGCGGTTATGTTATGCATCCATTAGATGGAGCTGCATTAAATGCTCAATATTGATCCGTATGTCTTTTGAGAAAATTAAAGGCTTTTAGGTGCGCCTTATAGTGCGGAAAATACGGTACTAGAATCGCTCTTAAGAAACAGAAAACTGCTGGAAATTGTGTTATTAACAAAGTAATTAAGAATGGAGGAAGTCATCACGGAACACAAAGATGGAAATCTTTTGTGATCTCTGTGCACATGCGAAGGCTGTTTGAATAGCGCTTTTCTCAACACCAAAAAATGCTGAAAGGGGAAGTAAATGCAAAAACTAACCTCGCAAACGTTACAAGACCAAATCTCTGCAACAGGTTAGCAGATTCTCTGTGTATGCTGCCAGTTGACGGCATGATACATCGAACCTGAAGTTGCAAAAATTTTCTTTCGCACCCAGGGATGTTTTTCCCCATAAGAAAAGTTGTGTATGAATGCACAGGAAGAAAAGTTGTACACATGCATACCCTGCAGTTCTTTGCTGTAAACCTCCAGATTCCACTACTGTGAATGACTCTTGTCCATAGCTTAAAATTGTTTTAAACGCTCTTGGCTGATGTTATTTTTCATTTTTGTTTTCTTGTCAGTCCATTTGGCCGTCGTGTTTTCCATTGTGTGCTTGATGACGTCTTTTACACGCTGACACAGACGTTTTTACTCAGGAAATCACATTTGCAGTCATTCCACAAATTAGCACTTCTACCATCTCTGTTGTATATTTTGTTCTTATCTCGTAGCTCTTGGAAGTACGCATGCAGTGCGACCCGAGCAATTTGGACTCGCCTGATGCCGCCGGGGACCAAACCCCCACACAGTCTTCCCCGGTGCTCCCCAGCCCCCAGGAGACCGAGCCCCCGGCCACCGCCTCCGGTCAGCCCTCCGCCGTCGGAAACACCAGCAGCTCTTCGGCGGACGGGCTGCGAGACAACATGCCGTGTCTGAAGTAGGGAGAGTTTTATTGCCGACCATGAAGGTTTATTTTCAGCGGTCCACCTTGTCCAACCGCACACAAAATCTAAATCAATTGTTTGTTGCCAAAATGTTCCTTTATCAGCAATTTTACAGATGCTAACCATTAGCGTTGCTGATGCACCTCACAAATGCCGTTCTTTATTATTAACTGCAACACAAATATAAGATGTTAGAAATCATTGCATATATTTTTAGCACTAATCTTTAAATATATTTAATGTATTTAGAAGCACAACACTGATTTCTGCTTAAAGCCCATTCAAACGCTTTCACGTGTTGCTTACTGTGTTGCGTTTGCATTCAGGGTCCGCGTCTCCCCACTGAAGCAGTCTCCGGGGTACCAGGTGGAGCTGGTGGTCCAGCTGGTGTGGGTGAGCGGGGAGCCACCTCAGCAGATCACTAGCTTGGCCATAAACTCCTCTTATGGACTGTGAGTATCTACAATGTATCAACCACACGCTACCGTATTTTCCGCACTACAAGGCGCACCTAAAAGCCTTTAATTTTCGCAAAAGCCGACGGTGCGCCTTATATATGAATAAATTTTGAGCCTTGAGTGCAGCTCCATCTAATGGATGCATAACGTGACCCCAGTCTCTACTGTAGCGGGTATTCTATGCGCCTTATAATGCGGTGCGCCTTATACATGGAAAATTTTTAGAATATGCCGTTCATTGGAGGTGCGCCTTATAGTGCGGAAAATCCGGTACTCATTTTTTCAAGCACACTGTTTAGGAATATGTAGCAATATTTGGTTAGGGGATGAAATGAAATTTCAGGGTGACCTTTAAGTGCAGTATAACCTTAACAGGTGAACTGACTAATTTGACCTTAACTTTTGAATGCATGTTTATTATTTCAGTGAGTTTTTGCAGAGTATGTGTGTGTGGTGTTTTTAGGGTGGTGTTCGGCAACACCAATGGCCTGGCGGTGGTGGACTACCTCCAGAAAACGCTGCTGCTCAACCTGGGCACGTCAGAGCTGCACAGCCCATCCGAGCCCATCCAGAGGCAGCCTTGCTCCCCGCGCAAAGCCCGCCACCCGTCTGGAGGTCAGTAAAAAAAACGTTACCTCCTACTGCTTTGTTAGTGGACCAGTTTTTTACATGTATCTGTCTATCGGCAATGTTTGTATTGGTGTTATAAATTTCAAGATTTTCTTTTCAAAATCTCTTTAACCTTTACACTGCTGCTGACGTTTGTGTTGCTTGTTTGTGAATTTGAAACTAAACAACTGTAATAATCAATAGACGACAGTAGAGGGCAGCATTGCGGCATCTGAAAATGTAGATCAAGCCAAAATTTTACATTTTGATTTGAATCATTTAAAAATGCCACAAGACTGTTTTCAGTCGTGTACAGCTGCGGTTCTCCAACTTTTTATGCCAGGTACTAAAAACATAATAATAACTAATTTCTGGCCTATAAGCCGTGACTTTTTTTCACACGCTTTCAATCCTGCGGTTTATGCAGTGATGCTGCCGTGTCTCAGTGATTTTTACCGGTATGATTTTTTTTTTTTTTTTTTTTTAACCGGCCCTGTTAGCGTGGCGCTAGCGTTAGCGTTAATCTCTCTGTGTATCGTAGTTCTTTGTAAATATCTCGCGTTTCAATGTTGGCACTTACGGCTTTTACCCAGCTGCGGCGTATGTATGTACCAAATGGTATTTCCTTTACAAATGTACTGGGTGAGGCTTATAACCAGATGCACGCTGTAGGCCGGGAATTACGGTACTTCCAAATCACCAACATCAAAATTCCGTAGGCTAGCCTCGAGTATTCATCTGAAATGAGGCCAATGTTTTGTTCCTAGACAGTGTATCTAACATTATTATAAACCACTGTCTTATTATGCAGTTTCAACATTAATTACATTGTGTAAAAATGTATTTAATGATTCACTGAAAATCTACTGCACATCAAAATAGAAATGACTATATATGTACCACAAATGCTTTAAAAAGAACAGGTTCTAAAAGATTAAAGTATCGTACTTAAAAGGTAAATACAACTACAACTGTACTTAACAAATATATTGTACTGGATTAACAAAAATGCATAAAAAAATGCACACTACTATAGTAGTACTTAGAGCACGATATTGCAATTTAACACGATGAATGTCGCCAGTGTGTTTGTTTTGTTGTCATGTAGTTTGTAGAAGGGCGCCTGTCTTTACGTGTATGTCTGCTTGGTCTTTTTCTGTATGATTGTGTTAAGACGTCCCCACGGCGACGGCGTCTTTCGTGTCCAAGGTTTCTCTCGTGTATTGTAAGTCTGTGAAAAAGCTGCGCTTCCCTCACTTCAGTAAGTCAAGACGTCTTTTGGGGATTTCTGCTCCCGTTCATGTCGATGCACAGTAGCTGTAGCAGCCTCAAAGTCCTCTTCTAGTTCCACACTCGTCACTCTGTAGCTGGTCAACGTGAACGGGAAGAGAGCAGATAAAATGTGTGAATGTATTGTAAAAATTAGCGATTGCCTTTTATCAATAAGCTTATCTTTAAATAGAACCTTAGCCAAGACTAAAGTTGGTCTCTTGTCTGTGATTCCCTACCCCACCCCGCCAAAACACAGCAGTATTTCACCTTTCCAGAACGACTGATTACAGCGAAGCCCTGCATATTCGCAAATTCGCCTATTCAGTTATCCTTCACTATTGTTTGATTAATTGCTGATTGGTATTTTTGTGCTCAAGCCAAAGTAGTAACATTATTGCTTTTGGCCATCATCGAGTGGCATCTCGTTGCCAAGGCACGATGTTGGAGTGAGTTGAGGATTGCCATTTCGACATAGACGCAAGGGTGCTTTTTTTGCTATTTTTATGCAATAACCAACCTTTTATGAGGGATGCAAATTACTTGCTGATTTTTCCTGTGCTCAGTCCATATCTCCACGAATGGACCTTTCCGATGGCGACCTTAAGAGCCCCCCCCCCCCCCCCCCTTAGCCAAGTCCCACAAGTTTTCAAAATGGCGATTGAATAGAACATGTTTGAAGTTGATTCTCAATCGCGTGTTCCAGATGATATTGGGGTACGTTTTTTGCCAAATGCGTCAGACTTGTCCAAGAGAGTTCTACAGAGAGGTCTCAACTATTTCACGCAAGGATATGCACACGGAATTAAGATTTCGGACGGAGCACGACGCAATGTCAGAGTTACAGCGAAATGTTGGCGATCGATGTAACCTAGCAGGATATCTTTCACCAGAATTGCACGTTCCCCAAGCGCATCTGAGGAGCACTTTCTTCGTAACATTAACTTTTCCAAGCGCACGCTACTGACAACCAGCATTGCTTGTGGGACAATACAGCTAGAGGGGCGTGTCAAGCCAGGGGTTAAGACGATGCGGCCATCTGATTGGCTATCATTGTACGAGTGATTGACAGGTCGGAAAGGTCCATTGCGGGACTTCCCTGTATTTCGCGGTAGGTTCCACATCCTGTCCTATTTTTATGATCACACATTGCCATCACCAGTATCCTTTTGTGATAACAACATGGGGAAAACACCCCAAAAAATAGCCCCTAGACAAATTCACTTTTAAAAAAAAAAAAATTCAAATATTGGGAAAGTTCGAACGAAGAGATTCCAGTCTCACATTGAAACCCACCTGCTGAATTACTAGCAAACGGAAAGTAGCTCAACAACACACGACGCCCTGATCTTGGCGCAGGTGATAGAAGTCAACATTGGTCCTCCTGACTTTTTTTTTTTGCTTCCTCTTTCACAGCGCTGTGCGATTCCAGTGATGGGCCCAACACTGCAGAGGAGCGCTGCAAGTCGCCCAACTCAGGTGAGCTTCTGATAACTTCTGGAGGTGGGCGTTGAGCGTGTGCGGGCGGGCGGGCGGGCGGGCGTGCATGCATCCGTGCGCGCCTGTGTGTGTTTTACACTGCCGTCCGTCACGTAGGATCCAACTCGCCCTGCAATTCTGATGACGAGCGCAAGGCCAAGTTCATAGAAAAGGGTACTGTATAGAAAAGCGTGTGTGCGTATCGTGCTGCCTCCCCGTGTGTGCGTCTCTGTCCGCGTGTGTCCTTAATTGTACGTGCGTGTCCTCTTCTTTGTGTTTACCCGTCGGTGTTTGTATGTCTGCTCGTGTGTCGGCGTGCGTGCGCGCGACGGTCCGCAGCCATGTGACATGTCTCTTCCTGTGAACTGTTTCCAGTGAAGTACAAAAGCAGACGCTTTTCCAAGACGGTTGCCAATGACTTTGGTACTGTATCATCCACGCGTGCGTGTGTGTGTTTTGCCTGTCTCTCTCCCCCTTTATAACAAGCACTGTGCCTCTGTGACCACGAGGGCAAAGGTGTGAAATCAAAATTGTGTTTTTTTCAGTACTAATCGTGCTTTCAGGGTGTTTGATTTCATGACCACAATGACTTATAATTGCATGATCTATTTGCATTGAAGGCTTCAGATTTTCTGTGCACTTTAGCCCGCTTTAATTCCTTACAAAGAAACAGAAACAAAGCCAATTTGTGCTGCTTTTTTTTTTTAACAGCAAAAACATAGAAAATCTGCTTAAAGCCTTTCAGTCTATGTTCACTTCTGAATGAGCAGTAGTTAGCGATTCCAGGGCTGCTGTAGTGCCGACGCACTAACTGTTTGGCTTCTTCTAATCCTTCTTCCTGTCCGGTGTGTTTCTTGAAGTGTAAACAGCGTGTTTTCTGGCTGATTTTCATATTCCACGGTCTTCGATTGTTTGTGAAAGGGTGGTGATAACACCGGAGCTGGCAACTGTTTTTTTGACAAGTTAACAATGTAGCCAAGAGCTAATCTGAACCCAGCAGAACTGCTAAAGTCCAAGATAAAACTGGCGGGGTATGCTGGCCAAATTCATGAATTGACTGCCGTAAGGCTGGACGATGTTGGGGGGAAAAAATGACATTTCAATTCTTTATTCTCAACCTACAATTTGTATTGCGCTGTGAAAAAATATAGCATAATATGAAAACCAGCATATATTTTCTCTTTCAGTCTATTGTTGTTTGGACAGTGTATGCTATTAAAAACAATCAATAATATGGAGTATACAGTCTTGTGTGTGAAGTCTCCATCTAACTAAACGTATTTTATTGTTGCGCAGATTAGTGTTAAAATCACATTCTTTTCATGCGCAGTTACTGTTTATTGTATAGTCGTTCGCACTTTCCTAACACGATTAGTTTTTAATCAATCTACTACAGATTTTTAATATATCCATAAGTATTTCGATGTTCTAGGGCGCTAGTTTAAATGAGATCCATTGCTGTGTGCTAAGTCTGTCACGTCAGTGGAGCTGTAGCTCTCCGGCCGTCGCCCCAAACGTAATCTGTTGCATTTGTTCGTAGTGTTCGTAGCACTCTGACGAGCTATTCTGTGCATTAAATGTAGGTGTGAAATTGTTTCATGTCCTCAGTAATAGAAGATAAGTATATAACACTCAAGGCCGCTCTGTATGTTATTTAAAGGCTGATAAATTACTGTAACATTGGATCTAATCTTATTAGCATGTCAACGTTTCCTTATCGCTGTATGCTCGCACCTAGCTAGCGCGCATTCATTGTGCAATCATTTGTTTTACGTGACACCCTTACAGTAAACTAGTGGTCAGAGTGACAAACAAGTTGACGCAAGGATCTCTTACCTTTTATTTGAAGAACATTTTGCTCTCTGTCAAAGTAAACAGAGTGCGATTGTGACGAGTGGTATGATGCGCGCAGTTCATGTCGAGTAGCAGAGTTCTTTTGTCGGCGACATTGCAGGACCTCGCGGTGGCTTTTGCGCATGCGCACATCGAAATGATGATGCTCAAACAATACATCCTCCTGTTTAGAACGCTTTCCTCCATTAGAAATCATGTACATTGTAATCGCCAGGATGAAACTGTCACCATCAATAAACACTCCAGACAACTTTGTGTAATATTTAAAAATTCTTATTTTAAAACAAGTGTAAAAAAAAATAAAAATATTCTTCTGCACACCCAAGCCCTAAAAACACCCCAACAAAGCACAGCTGAACCCCGAAAAAAAACACCCAAGTGCACCTGAGCCCCAACAACAATGGCGCCTGCTTTGTCTCACGCTCCAAAACGACTCTCCTTTTTAGAATTTATATTTAAAGAATACTTTTTAGGTTAATTTTTAATCCATTATGTTATGGACTTGCAGTTCTGCTAGTAATCACAGCGTACACGAGGAGCTCGCTGTCCTAATTTTTGCGTTTTGTCACGTGACATTTGTAACGCGAGCAGGAGGGCATTGCCGAGGTAAATTTCAGCAGACAGCAGAGGGCGATATTGCCCAAGATGGCGGCCCCCTGAGGTCGGTGAAAATTGACAAATTGATCTGTTCATTTCCTTTTCCACAAACACAAGATGAATCAGAGTAACTTGATTTAGTCCAAGCTTTTTTCATGTTTCCTTCACTTTTAACAGTTGCCATCCAGTATTAGTCACCACCTTTAAAAAAAAAAAAAACAAACGTCTGGATTCTGGATAATTATGAACTAAAATCAACTTTTAAAAAAAAGGCATTGTACTTCCCTACCGCCAGTGTTGTTTCCTCACAAATGAGGCGTTGTTGTGTTTGTGTTGCAGCTAGGATGTCGCGGAAAATTAGCTCGTCTAGTGAGCAAAAGCCCAACTCCGGTAAGCCTGAGATGATAATGAACTCCTAGTTTTTCTTGACCTTTTTCCCTTTTCATTGTTTTTTTTTTTTTTTTTAAATTCAAGCAAAAAGCAATGTAAGGTGTGCGTGTATGTATGTGCATATACATAGATATATATATATGTGTGTGTGTGTGTGTGTGTGTGTTTGTGCCGCGGGCAGACTGGGGCACCATCTCATCCCGAAAGCACTTTTATCACACCCACAATGGCACGTCCAAGACCACCCGCAAGAGCGTGAAGTTGGCTTTCCCCCCAAGAAACTCTGACCACAACATGAGTGAGTGCACCAAGCGGCCTGGCTTCCGGGGCACTCGCTTCAAAAGCCCCCATTGTCACAGCCGGGTTGGGGGGGGGGGGGGGGGGCTTCTCTTCTCACGCGGTGCTGCTAAACAGACTTGGGCTCGGAGGATGTTCAACCGCACCTGAGGGACACCGCTGTCACCCCGCTTTGGGTCGCTGGCGCTCTTAATGCAACTGGTCCTTCAGGTTCCTGATGGTGTCGGTTCTCGTTGCAAGTGCCATTTCTT
The DNA here is from genome assembly GCF_019802595.1 of Syngnathoides biaculeatus. NCBI lineage: Eukaryota > Metazoa > Chordata > Actinopteri > Syngnathiformes > Syngnathidae > Syngnathoides > Syngnathoides biaculeatus. The sequence goes on along the minus strand of NC_084654.1, from coordinate 22,279,594 downwards.
GTCGACTGTCCAATGGAAAAGCTCAAAAAAGTGTCTGTGAATTATGCTACTTCCAACTTAAATCTCTTAAAGTGATGGGTTTTTTTTTCTTTTAATATTAAAGTTTTTTTAAAAGTACTTTCACAAAAAATACATTTAATTTACAAAAAAATACATGCATCCATTTTCTTTGGCGTTTATCCTCAAAAGCGTGGCGGCTGTCAACAGACAGGAGGCGGGATATACCCTGAACTGGTCCCCAGACAATCGCAGGGCACATGGAGACAATCACACTTTGGGGCAATTTAGAGTGTCCAATAATTTTGCGTCTTTTGGGGATGTGGGAGGAAACCGGAGTGCCTGGAGTAAAGCCACGCAGGAACGGGGAAAACATGCAAACTCCACACAGGCGGGGCCGGGATTGAACCTGTGTCCGCAGAACTGTGAAGCCAACGCCCACAAGAAATATTTTTTTTAATAAAATGAGTATATTCTCGTAGTATTACAGCTCCCTCGAAAATAATTTGACTTTTATAAAACAAAATTAAAAATTGAGATTTTCAATTCAAAGCTGAAAAAAATACTTTATTTTGTCATGTCATAACTTTTGTCTTGGAAAAAAAATACATTACTCTTAATAATGACCTTCAAAAATAATACTATATACTCACACCTGATGTGAGTATATATTAAACATTTTATTCTCAAAATAACCTATAACAACTTTTCGAAGAATATGACTGTATTTAATGTGTATTTTTCCCCCCTGTCTTTTCATTGTTTTCTTAATACAGCTTGGCAAAATGGAAATGGGTTTATTTTGTCCTCTCTGGCAACTTTACGGATGTCCTATGCAGACTTTTGTCTCTGTTGTATAAACGTGAAAATGACATAAATTGAAGGAAAAAAAAAAAAGTTGAACATCTGCCTAACTCTCTATTCTCACGTCCGAAAAATGACCTTATCGCCTCACACCGGAGCCTGTTCTTGAATCGATCCCTTCTCTTTGTCTCCGGCTTGACTCCAGATTCCAAGGACAACTTGTTCAGCCGCTCGCGCAGTTCCAGCGTGACCAGCATCGACAGGGAGTCCCGCGAGGCCATCTGCGCCTTCTGCTTCTGCGAGACTTTCCCCAGGAAGTTGGCGGACGCCTCGCCCGGCCCATGCCTGCTGGTGGGCACCACCCACGGCGCCGTCATGTTGCTGTCCCTCAGCGTGCCCTCCGGTGACCAGCAGAGGCTCCTGCAGTCGGTCGAGATCTCCTCCTCTGGTAATTGTAATGGAAATATACCCACGTTGAAAGTGTGTGTGGTCATTAAATATGACATACATGATGCGTGATGCACAGTAAATATTTTATTGAATATCTAAATGTGGTACATTAGAGGTGTTTAGACATTAAATATGTGAACGTGATTGCCACATCATTCAGTGTGACGATAAATTTCATACGTTGGTATCTGAAGGCATGGTGACCAAACTCAAAGGAGGCATCTTGACGTTGGGCCTGTTGGACGCGGCCGGAGCCGCGCTGCCCGCCCCCTACGAGGCCTGGTACGATCCCAACGCCTCCGACGAGGAGAAAGAGAAGGAGAAGAGCCGGTGGCGCAGGCCGGCGTCGCCGCCCTCGTCGCACGACGGCCACGACTCGCAGTTCGCCGTCCTGTGCTCGGAGAAGCAGGCCAAGGTGCTGGCCATGCCGTCGCAGACGCGCGTCTACAAACACAGCATCACCGAGTCGTCCTTCGTGCTGAGGGCCGACGTCGTGGAGATGGCGGGGGTCAACTGCATCGCCTGCTTCTGCGCCAACGGACACATCATGATGCTCAGGTAAAAAACACGTATGGGTTGTTGTAGCTCGTTACATACGGTAGTGATGTGTATATGATGTAGGTTTGGTATATGAAGTGTAAGAATATCACGTTCCATGAATATGGTGCAGCAGTCACTCACATTTGGAAAAATGCACGGGTGTGGTCAGTCATGCCCGCAGATATAAAGTTGCGGGTGTGTGTTCCGTTTGTAATTGTGAGTGTACCCATTTAAGAGCGGAGGGAGGCGGTGTCAGGTAAACTAGGAAGTAGGCTGAGTAGCAGCTCGTTTTTAGACACTGTGTGCTTCCATGTTAAAAAAAAAAAAAACATCAGGCTGTGGTTCACTGCGGTGGATCGGTTTTCATGTGCGCTGAGAGTGTGCGACAAGTGCGCAATTGCGCAGTGGCGCAGCTTAGAGGGAACGTTGGTCAAGACTACACGAAATAAGCGACGACTTTCAATATCTATGTATTTCTACTTATAACAAATTTTTCATGCTCGACAGTCCAGATTTGCGAGTGGAGAACGTACGTAAATCACAGTAATCAGCGTGGTACATCACAGGTGTACAGTTTAGACATTTAGCATCTGTTTTGGCTATTTTATCTGCGTGTGAGTGTCTGGGTGTGAGTTGTGGCTGACAGTAGCTGCTTCCATATGTTAAAAATAGTCTGAATGTGCATCAGTGGCTACGGTTCCAATATTTGAGGGGAATCCAGTACCTAAGTTGCTCCATTTAATTTCCTTTGTCAATCAAAATCAGGTGTAATGTAACATAAAACCTTTGTTGCCCTTTTAAAGTTCCGCCCGTATCATAACAATTTCCGCGGCGTCCGCAGCTTGCCGAGCCTGCGGCCCCTCCTGGACGTCAACTACCTGCCGCTGACGGACATGCGGATAGCGCGGACGTTCTGCTTCTCCAATCTGGGCCAGGCTCTGTATCTCACCTCCCCCACGGAGGTGCAGAGGATCACTTACAGCCAGGATACCTGCGACAACCTCCAGGTAGCATCCATTGCTGTCGTTAAAATGCCTTCTACTGAGTCATTAAGATAAACTATACGGTATACCTCCATAAGTTAGCAGACGTGATTTTTCCGTTTATAGGCGGAATTTTGTCTTTTTAAATTGCATTGATAAAAAAAAATATATATATATATATATATATATATATATATATATATATATATATATATATTCTCCGACTGTAACCCGTGCTACAATCCACATTCGTTCATATTCCAGTCCGACTTTTGCAAGCGAGGTGGAAGATGAGATACACCTCTGTTGATTGGTCGAATGTCTTCCTCCTGACCAATGAAAACGCTTGTTGTATACGAGGCAGATCACGGGGCCATTTGCAAGTGAACACAACGGCGGTGCTCGAGAGGATGTACGCCTCTCGAGTGAAAGAAATTGATAAATATGTCAAAAATAAGTTCTGATGGGATTGGACGGAATGAAAAATCGTCGATACAGTGGGAAAGAAGGAAGTTGCCACTCTGTTAAGCGACTTCATTCGCAAAATCGATAGACCACCACAAAAACGAGGTGAGAGTTCAGAAGCAATGACTTGTCAAAATGTCTATTTACTGATAACGACACATGACGTTAATAATTGTTGTCAAATTCATGCGTTTCAATGATTTACTAAAACAAGAAATTCAAATATTTTTGGATGGATACGATATACACGCTATGAAAGCACGCTTGCATGCCATGATGCAAATCTGAATTCAATTTAGTTGAATTTGTAATTTTTGGTGGTAAAGGTATGCGCCTAACTAATGAGTGATCATATTGTGTATATTTTGAAAACAGAATAGCATTTATTTATAGATGTAAAAGATGTATTTCATTCATTATACAATTTATAAAACGTGTACGTTAAAAATTGGTGATCATCCTTTGATCATGCTTGCACCCCCCAGGCCCCCTCGTTATTTTTCTTTTTTCATTCACTCAAATCGCATGTCTGAGTTAGAATTTGCTCAAAGGCTTAATTTAGTTAGGTAGTTAAATTAAAAAAAAAAAAAAAAGGCAAACTCATGTAGAGATGCGCTACCGCAACCCTTACGTACGGCTATATACAGTTGAATCCATGCACTGTGCAAAAACACATTTAAATTTTTTTTTTTTTTGTCTCACCGTCGAAAGTCAAACCAGACTTGGACTAAAATGTTTGAGGCGTGGCCTTCAGTACGTACATCCGCAGGTGTGCCGTCGATTAACTCGCACTACTAATTAACTTCCGAAGTCACAACCTCGTCATTTGGGCTTCCCTTTGTTCTTTGAAGAAATTATTTAATAATTATTTTGACGTTTAACAAAATGAAATCATTTTCGTGGTTCTGACAGAGGTTAAGGCAAAAAAAAAAAATGTTTAATGTTTCACAGTGTATGTGAACTTCTGGTTTCAACTGTACCTGAAAATATGTAATTGTCTTTATACCTATGTATAATGTGCACAAAACTGCGTATTATACACGGGAAGTTACAGTATAGGAAAAAGTGTGAAACTAGCATGTTGCTTGTCTTTTTAGGAGATGCTGAGTGAGTTGTTCACACCAGTTGAGACCCCCGAGGCCCCCAACAGAGGTTTCTTCAAAGGCCTCTTTGGTGGGGGAGCTCAGTCCCTGGATCGGGAAGATCTCTGTAAGTCCTCAAAACGATCCTTATCACTTGAATGACAATCTGTACTCTTATTTACGGATTTGCGCGGCTTGTTTTTCTTCCGGCGGCAGTCGGCGAAACGGGGTCCGGGAAGGCCTCCCGCACCCTGGCCCAGCACATCCCCGGCCCGGGCAACATGGAGGGCATGAAGGGCGCGGCGTCGGGCGTGGTGGGCGACCTGGCCCGCGCGCGGATCGCGCTGGACGAGCGAGGGCAGAAGCTCGGCGAGCTGGAGGAGAGGACGGCCGCCATGATGGCCAGCGCCGACTCCTTCTCGAAGCACGCTCACGACGTACGCTCTCCACTTTTTTTTTTTTTTATTATTAATGTTCATCCTGTTTCAGTCTGAAAATACATTTTTGGTTTCCGTGTGAGCCCATAAGGATGAAATAATTTGAAAATATCTGGTAAGCCCTCATCGTGGCCTTTAAATTGAAGTATGATGATGTTTTGTTTTGATTTTTGGAATGTTTCCCCCCATCTGTTTTGTTTTGTCACATCCCTCAGATGATGCTGAAGTACAAAGACAAGAAGTGGTACCAACTCTGATGATGGCCGGCACCGCCTGGACGAGCGATGTGGACTCTGTAGTCACGTACACACACACACTTACACACACAGAAATCCGGCCGAGGACCTGCGGTTCCTCCGTCATCCTCGCGGTCTCTAATTCTCTCCGTCGGCGGAGTTTTCCTGGGCTTTTTGGACTTGTTTTTTTTTTTTTGTTTGTTTGTTTTGGGTCACTTCGCTCTGCATGGCCTCGCCGGCCGAAAGGACTTAAATGAGGAGTAAAAGTCTGACTATCCCGCCCCGAGACCCCTTTTTCCTTCGTCCTTTTAAGTCCAACCGTTGACGTCTGTCGGAAGGATACGATTTGTCTTTTTGCGCGAGGAGGCGGGCATTGAAGCACTTCGGATTATGAAGTTGGAGCTGATGAATATCCTACCAAATAAGGGCTGGTAGAAGACTAGTTCATCATCTTTTATAAACAAAAAAAAAAAACCAAGTCGTCGTCGTCACTTTCCATCCATTTTAATTTTATTTATCACGGCACGCAAGAGCATAAGAAGTTTATTTATCAGGATGCGGGATGTTCTGTAGTTGCTGAGATTAGCAGGGCACACGAGCGCTTTCTTAGATTATCAAAATGCGAAAATATTGGATTTATTCTATTTATCAGTACACAAGAAGTATGTTAAAAATCATTTGCAGGACACATTTTTTTGCAGGACATTTGTGGGATTATTGATCAGGACACACAAGAAGTTTGTCAGGTCGTTTAACGGGGCTTTCGAATTGTTAAATAATCGCACGCGTTAACAAAAAAATGTTTCTGGGGATGTTTACGACCACAGCTGTTGCATTTACAGTGAAGCCTCTTTCACACGGGGGGGTCCTGCAAAATGGCCGCAACGGAACTGAAGTACATTTTTGGGGTCTTCTCTGTCTCCCCCCAACTTAATCAGTCATGGAAAGTAATGACAAAATAAATTAATATATCATATATTTGTTGTAGGAAGTCGTGGTGAACAGGTATGAAGGCACAAAGCAAATTTTCTTCTCCAGTAAAACGAAATTAGGGGGGGGGGGGGGATTTCCATTTTATTCCACATATTTGGTGGAGGAAGTTGGGCAAAAGTTTTTATTTATTTTTTTTATTTTTTATTTTTTTTTTAAGTTTTTCCCCCCACCTTGTCTTTATGCCAAAGAAACAAAATATGCATTTTATCCCACGTAATTGGTGTAGGAAATTTGGGATTATTTAATAATTTATAAGAAACACATCCCCCCCAGCCCCCACTTTTTTGTGGCTAATAATATAATACAGAAACTTCATTTCTCTCCAAATATTTCATGTAGTAAATTGTCTAATCGGTATCAAAAAAGAAAAAATATGGATGAAATGATAAATCAAGCTAATTTTATTCCATATATAATTATTCCACATTTTATTTTTAGAGATATATTTTTTACTCTTAACCTAATCAATTAATCAAATGTTAGTCCACATATTTGGTGGAGGAAGTTGGGCAAAATATATATAATTTTTTTAACTTCTTCTCCCCACCTTGTCTTCATGCCAAAGAAACAAAATATGCATTTTATCCCACATAATTGGTGTAGGAAATTTTGGATTATTTATATATAAGAAACACCCCCCCCCACCCCACCCCCACACCACTGTTTTGTGCCTAATAACATAATACAGAAAGTTCATTTCTGTCCGAATATTTGATGTAGAAAGTTGTCTAATCAGTCACAACAAAAAAGAAAAAAAATATGGATGACATGATAAATCAAGTAAATTTTATTCCCTATATTATTATTCCACATTTTATTTTTATAGATATATTTTTTACCCTTAACCAAATCAATTAATCAAATTTTAGTCCACATATGGTGTAGAAAGTTGGGTAAAAATCAAAAAATTCTAAATACTGTGATATTGGGGGTATTTCGAGTTCTGTGGAAAAGGCACAGGCGAGATAAATATTTTTTTTGAGGGGGGGGGTCTATGTGTATGTATGAAAGAGGCTACTATCGCTAGTAGGGCAGCATTCTTCTGAAAAAACAAAACGTAAAAACACTACGTGCAGTGTGAAAGGAGCAATGAAGTACACTGCAAAGAGCCTGACGATGTATATTTTAATAATCATTCTCACTCTACTCTGATGACTGTTGGCAAGTTTTTTTTGTTTTTCTTTCCCCCCTCCTCCTCTTGTCTGGATCGTTTTTGGAACGACCAAAACACTCCACAGTAGTTGGTCGCTCCCAGTCGACGTTTGTTCACTTTTTAGGCGTCGATCACGCGTCTATGCTAAGCTAGCTGTTTAGCTGTACGCGCGTGTGAGCATACATATATTCAGGGTTGTGTGTATGTATGCCCCCCCCCACCACCACCACCACATTTACATTTTTTTCGTGACTCCTGTTTTGCAAGCTGCTATTTGCGTTTTTGTTTTTTTGTCCTTGCGTGTTTGACGGTGCCAAATATATGTAAATAACAAAACAGCTCAAGTTTAACGGGATATTGCGGCCATCTTCTTTTTGTGCAACACCAAAGAAATTAATTTCACAATCGCATTATTTCTCACCCCCTTTGTCCATATATTTGATGAAAGAAATTAGCCGAAACACGACAACACTGCTTGTGTTTTTTTTTTTTCCCGTACACTCAAGTCGTTGTAGGAAGTTGGGGGAAATTCAGGAAGTAAATTGGGAAATTTTAGATGTCACGGTTTGTATTTTTCCTGCCTAATCAGCCACACGCCCACAAACAGGCAACTTTGATTTATTACCATAATTCCCGGCCTACAAGACCGCACCTGGTTATAAGCCTCGGCACACAGAATGAGTTTAACACTCGCGCAGCGCTAGCGTTAGCGCAAGGCTAGCAGTAGCACAGTTCGCAGGGTTGAAAATGTGTGAAAAAAGTCACGCCCTATAATTATGGTAAAAGCCGGGGAAAATTCTCTGAAACATGACAAATTTTGTTTTCATTTTTTTTTTCCCCGTGCCTAATCAGCCACACCCCCACAAAAAAGGCAACTTTAATTTGTTACCGTAATTCCCGGTTTACAGAGCGCAACTGGTTATAAGCCTCGGTACACAGAAAGAGTTTGCGCGGGGCTAGCGTTAGCACTGGAAATTATGGTAAAAGCTGGGGAAAATTCTCTGAAACATGACAAATCTGTTTTGATTTTTTGTTATTTTCTACCTAATCAGCCACACACGCAAAAAAAAAGTATTTTATTCAACAAATTTGGTGAACAAAGTTTGCAACTTAAGTGCGTATTTTTTTTTTTCACGGAAGAAATTGAGGGAAATTCTCATAAATACGATAGTTTGGATTTTCTCTTTTTTTTTCTCCGTCAAATAAATCACGGCAGATAAAAAGCATGTTTTTGGGGTGATTTTTTTTTTTCGTTTTTTTTTTTTTTTTTTTTGTGAGAGGATCTATGATAATCCAGATCGGTCATTTGCCAATCCTGTTTATTACAATGATCAGAAGTGTTTTCCTCCATAGCTATAATATATACTTGAAGAAAACTACACGATCATATTCCAAAGGAGAACCTTTAAATGTCATTATTTTGGATGGGAAGACTCGCTTTTAATATATATATATATTTTCCCTGGTCCCGTTTCTCTTCCTTGCGTGGCCTCGCCTTTTCAAACGCTTCGGGGGTTCCGCAGAGCAAGGGGCGGGCAAACCCGCGGGGCCGGAACGGAAGCAGTTGCCCGTAATCTCGTCGCGCACTGACGGCTGCATGATGTTAAGTGTTTACAAACTCGTATTATGCCGACATTTGTATTTACCCACAAAAAAAAAAACAACAACAACGAGACGCTGTTTACATTTGATGGTGTGTACGCAGGCGTGAGCGGTTTTGCGGCTTTTGCGGACGCGCTGCCGCAGGAAAGGCTTTTGCTCGGCTTCACAAGCACTGTGCAAATACGGGGGGGGGGGGTCTGATGCTGAGCCCATCCGTCAATCATCCATGCATCATCCGTCTGTATGTCGTCTTTCTCCATTTTCTGGGATGGATATCTGTGGAGTTTCAGTATTTTCTGATTTTTGTACAGTTTTATTAAAGACAAATTTCCCATGGATGTCCTGACTTGATCTGCTGCCACAATTAGACTGTAGATACCATATATATATATATATATATATATATATATATATATATATATATAAAATGCAATTGAAAAGAAATGTAAAAAATAAAATAAAAATAAAAACCTGATGTGCTTGTGGGTTTTCTTGAGGAAAGCTGCAATTAAAAAAAAAAAATTGTAAAATATCGATAAAAATTTTTTTTTAAAGTTTTTTTTTTGGGTGGATGTGTAAGGTGGCAAATTTGTGATTTAATTTTTTTAAAAAGGGGGTTTGAGTGGAAGATGAATTTTGCAATCTGATGAAGAAAAGGATCTATTCAAGAATTTGTCCAATTAATTTCCATCCATCCATTTTCTTTGCCGCTTATCCTCACAAGGGTACAGGGCGTGCTGGAGCTTATCCCAGCTGTCAAGGGGCAGGAGGCGGGGTACACCCTGAAATGGTTGCCAGCCAATCGGCCTATGGAATTTTTGAATTTTAGAGTGTCGAATTAATGTTGCACGTTTTTGGGACGTGGGAGGAAAACGGAGTGCCCGGAGAAAAGCCACGCAGGCACGGGGAGAACGTGCACACTCCACACAGGCGGGTCTGGGATCGAACCCGGAACCTCAGAACTGTGAGGCCAACGCTTTACCAGCTGCTCACCGTGCCGCCTCCAATGAATTTTTGCCCCAAAAATAATTCCAGGAGGAAAAAGTTCAACTTTGAGAGTCAAGTTATTCTTGTGTGGGGGGGTTAAACATAGACTATTTCCAATGTCAATTTGAAGAAAGTGTTGTTTGGAAACATGAACCGTCGCTGACATCACCGCAGGACATGAAAGGGCTGGGGGGTCGTTTTTGTTGATGTTCTCAGTGCAATTCATTATTTAACAGATTGCTCTAAAAATGGATATTATTGGAAATGACTGCCTGTTTCATATTGAGCTAAAAATCCATATTGAGAACTCGTGAACTAAAAGCCATCTGGACGTTGTAGCCCCAATTCATTTTATCATTTCGTTCTACAATATTGCATATCACATTATTTCATTGCATTTACGTATTCATCCCATTCCATTTCATATATGATTTCATTTACTAAAGTGTTTGCCTCTCACACGGGATTTGATCACTGATGTTTAAAAAAAAAAGAAAAAAAGACTGGATGGCTCATTGGCCAGCAAAACTGAAGGCGCAATCCACCATCTTGGTACTCCCAAAACAAGCATGCTGACCTGTACAGCGATAAGTTTCGTGGCTGTGAGAAAACATTCCACAGGTAAGTTAAAAAGATTTATTTTGACACTCTTAAAGTTTGTTTGTAAATGTTTTTTTTTTCATTTTTATTTTCTGATGAGCTTAATTCACTTTTCAAAGTTTTGTTTACAGTTGTTGTTCATCGCTCACTCTGCTTCACCTTTATAGGCCAACAGTTTTTCGCGAAAAAGCGATGTCAATATTTAACCAAATTTCATCAATAGATGAGGATGAAAACACATTTTCTGTTAAATTTTTTGATGGATTTCATAATACATAACTGCAACTTGAATTAGATTTTCAAATGCGATGAAACAAGTTTAAATTTGTCTGAAATAGGACGTTGGAGAGATAACAAATGAACAATGCATTTAGCATGTATTTTCCCTTATTTCCAAAAATGTGTGATTGATTGTCTTAAAATGTAATGTTTTATGACAACAAATGTTTAGTTTTTTGCTATGTTGTGACGATAATGCTTCACAGTATATTTTGGAAAACGTGAGCATGTCACGGAAATCGGGCCCGAGCTAATACGCAAGGTTTCTTGCTAGTCACTGTGTTCTATGTCTTTCCTTTGCATTTAGCCTTTTTTGGCTTACTAAATCGAATTAAAAATCCTTCCTGTTACCAGAACTGAAAAAAATGTCAAGCTCACACAACCATTTTTAATCCTACATGCCGAATTTTGAGGAAAACCCCCGCCATAAGCCAACCTGCAAACCGTGTCCTCCACACGTTTTGGGAGTATCAAGATGGCGGCCAAATGGCTCTAACCAAATTTTTTTATGTTTTTTTTTATTATTTATTTTTTTTTAGATCAGTGGATTTGATTGATTGCTCCGGGAAGGACTTGCATTTCCCAGAATGCTCTGCGGATGTCGCCAAAGGCACTCTCGGCCGGCTCAAGAAAAGTCCCCTCACAAAAGCGGCACCGGCATCATTCCGGTCGTCCTCGCGGTGAGTGAACGCGGCGACGGGGGACGAGGAAAGTTCATTTCGGAGACTAAACAGGACGCGTTGGAAAGATGAAGATACATTTGGAAAATCGGTTTGGTGATATTTTGCCGTGGGGGTAACCAGCGGCCATGGTTAGGATTTTTTTTTCCCACCCCAAACGTCTCCCGCCGACTGAGAAAAAAAAACAAAAAAAAAAGTTCATGCCAATGGACGCCGCTTAACTTCCGGAGCTCGAAGGCGACGCTTCTGGTTTGAGACGTCGCTGGAGTTCTCGTCGACTCCGTTTTAGATGTTTTTCAGCTGGATCTAAAGGACTTGAGTACACTTTCAAGTCTAATGGTGGCCTAGGCGCACGTGCACCTGACACAGCCAGGATGAGTCAAGGCCCCGACCTGGTGCTGGGCTGGCTCTCCCGGCTCCACCTGGCCCGGTACGTGGAAGCCTTCCTGGACAACGGCTACGACGACCTGGAGGTGTGCAAGCAGATCGGCGGGGCCGACTTGGACGCCATCGGGGTCCGCGTGGAGAACCACCGCCGACGGCTGCTGGCCGCCGTCCGACAGCTGAGGGACTCCGACTGCAGGAAGGCGCCGGGGTACTACTTCACCCTGGAACCGCAGCGGGAGGCGGAGAACCAGTGCGGGACCACCGAGGACCGGCTGGGGGCGGCGGCGGCGGCGGCGGCACCGCGGACCGGGGGAGGGACGCGCCGGCCGTCGTGTCCCGGAAACCACGACAACTTTGTCGCCTATCCCAAACTCAAGCTCAAGGTTCTCATACGGGGGAAACTGGCCAAAGACGACATCGACCTCGGAGATGCGCCGTACAGCCGCGAGGTAAGAGGATCTCATGACGGGGAAACTGGGGGTGGGGGGTGGGGCAAGTCTCGCAATAATTAAATCGCATTTTGATTTCATTTCACTGACAATGATAAGCGATGTTTGCCCTGCAACTGACGGGCGAGCAGTTCGGTCTGCCTGTCGATGGGAGAGGGTCCGGCTCTCCCGCGACACTTGTGAGGATGAGCGGCTTGGAAAATGGATGGGTGGATCATAATCTCACGAGAGTCAGATCTTGGGGAGAATCAATTCACGTCATATTACTAGTATTTTATTATTAGTATTTTTTTAGGCTTAAGTATTTAAAAAGATACAATAATTCAAAAAAGAGTCATTTTTTTTTTCAGAAAAATCTTTTTTACCAGAATAAAATCGTAATATTAAGAAAAGACATTTATTTTTTTCTGACTTTAAATACAATTAAGTCGTACTTTTTCCAATAAAGGTTGGTCTTTTTTTAAAATAACGAATGTATATATTTTTTTGAAAGGTAAATTTGTAATTTTATGATGAAGTCATTTTTTGAGTGTGTGTGAGCGCCTTTTCTAATAATGAATTTGTATTCTTTTCGAAAGTAAAGATGTAATTTTATGATGAAGTCATTTTTTAAGAATGTGTGTGTGTGTATCTATCTAAGTATATAAATATGTCCATATTTATATATACACACACATACACATTGTCTGCAATATGGCAGCTCACACTGAGTGTATTTTGTTTTTTTTTTTTCGTCCTCATTCCGGTAAGTGCATCTCGTGGCTTTGCAAGTAAATCAATGGCGACTGATCATTTACTGTTTGATGGGCGCCGCTCCCCCCCCCCGCTGACCTCAGGGGGCGACTGCGTTTCCCCTCACAGGCGACCCCCAACGCCCGCAGGGGTCACTTCTCTTTTCACGTTTTTGGCGTTGACGTGGCGATACGTGCTCGTCTTTAGAGAGCCGATTTTCATGGGTGGACCAGTTCTCCGTGCTTTCATCCCGACTAAAAAGGTTCCGATCGCACAAGAGCAGCCCGGCAGCGCTTCCGTCTCGTCGGCGTCCGTTGGGCCCGCTCGCCTATGCGTGGCACCCTGCCGGCTTGAGCTCGCCCCGCTTGTCCTTTGCTACACGATGAATGTTCTCGTTTTTTTGTCCCCCCCCCCCCCCCTTCGTCCCCCTCACGCTTTTCATGGGGCCGAGCTGAGAGGAAAGCAGGTTGAAAAGTGCAAAAGAAAACCTTTGCAAGCGTAGCACGATGAGGACCAATTGCAGTGATGCTTACAGATCTGTTTTTTTGTTGTTGTTGTTGTTTTGTACCATTTAAAACAGTTCCCAGTATTCCCATTATTGATACTGGTACCACACTTTGAAAGTCCCTGGTCTGTAGAGCTAAACCAAATCGATTGTTTTGGTTATGAACAGCAACAAATTAAAAAAAAAAAAAAATAAAATAGCCCGTCTATGGCAATTTGCATAGTGTAAAATTTTTTGCTCACAAATCAAAACAAAAAAAAAATGTCTGAGCGACTGCTTCTTTCGTGGGGAAAAAAAAACAATACAAAAACCAAAAAAAAAAAGGTCAATTGGGTCACTCTTAAGTTGCAGTACCACTGTACGTATTTTAAGGCGTGTAAAAGGGTTTAACCTCTTTCATCTAGAGCAGGGGTGTCAAACTCATTTTTCTCACGGGCCACGTTGTTGTTGTTCCGGTTTCCCTCAGAGGGCCATTATGACTGTGGAAGAAAAATATTTCACCATCTTATCATATTTACATCATCAATTTACGAACTAGTTTTGCAATCAGGGAATCAAGGGTAATGTGTTTTTCGACTATTCATGTTTGGTAAAAACGCTTGTAATATCTCAACTTTATCGTTGATGATATACGACAATTTGAAATCTTGGTACAGATTTTTTTTTTACAAGAATCATGGAAATTCACACCGTAGATTTGGCTTTGCGGGCCACATACAATCATGTGGCGGACCAGATCTGGCCCCCGGGCCTCGCGTTTGACACCGCCTGTGATCTCGAGGCTCGTTTTTAGGCGACGATCCCGCCGAACGGCCGTCGCAGAATATTTGACGTGAAAATTGCTCACATTGCGTCGTTCTTGTTCACGTCCCCCCGCCCCCCTAAAGACGATCTTTGCCTGGAAAAGTACAAGCAACGTATTACGTCACCGCTAAGTGATTGCATGCATATGTTCAAGCACGCGGGGGAATACTGGATCATCCGTGTACAGTAAATTATAAATCCTAATCCCTAATACCCTGAGCGATATTTGCCGCTAGTATTATTGTCAACTGTGATGTATTCCTTTTGGTTCCATTTGTTCGGAGTCTTCCCCTTTTCCCGGATTTCACGATGGGAACTCCGGTTTCCTCCCACATCCCCAAAACATGCAACATTAATTGGACACTCTAAATTGCCCCAAGGTGTGATTGTGAATTCGGCTGTTTGTCTCTATGTGCCCCGCGATTGGCTGGCAACCAATTCAGGGCGTACCCCCCCCCCCCCCTCCTGCTCGTTGACAGCTGGGATAGGCTCCGGCACTCACCGTGACATTCGTGAGGATAAGCGGCTAAGAAAATGGATGGATGAATCCCAAAAAACGAAATGCGCGTGGCTGAGAAACGTGCGGAGATAAGTAGGTCAAAAGGTTGAGTGTATCGGCGCCAGGCACAGTAGCGTAACCCGGGGCTGATGCCAGAACTCACTCGAACAGACACAAGTCGTCACCCGGGCCCGAGGAACGCCACACCGCTGGCGGCGCCCCGTGCGATTGTCGTACGCGACGGCAGCCGGGGCCGCGGAAAGGTCAAGCCTGTCCCGCGGGGTGGGATTCACGTCATGGCACATTTACTTTACGAGATGGAACTGCCTTTAGTGTAATACTTTTGGCCCTTCGCTGACCCAGAGTCACTTATGCGCTAAAATATATATATATATATAAATACACACATTTGGAGAGGTTTTTTTTTTTTTTCAAGAAATGGCACCAAAATGGCTCGATGCAGTTAATAAAATTAAAAAAAATTACATCAGGATTTTCAGGAAATTTGGTGTAGAGCTTTCCACTTTCACACTCAAGCTGCTGCAGCCTCTCGCAAAACCGGTTTTTGGGTTGATGTTTTAGCTCCAATTAGCAAGAAACGTCGAAAGGAAGGAATAGGACACCTCTCGAGAGGGTCTAAACAAATATATTTCTCGGTCGTGTTCTACGGGGACGCATTTGCGGTCCAGCTGCCCGCCGTCATCATCCTCATCGCGTCGACTTTTTAAGTGTACCACCTCGATTGTATTTCTAATGCATTGTAGTTGTTCACCCATCCATTTTCTAGCGGTTTTCCAGGTCTGGTCGCGGGGGAAGTAACCTTCAGCAGGGAAACCCAGACTTTCCTTTCCCCAGCCGCTTCTTCCAGCAGGCGGAGGGAGGCTAACCTCTCATCCGCCGGGGGAAACCCCAACGTACAGGGGGGGGGGGGGGGCAATGAGTGTACCCACACCTGCTCGGCGTCTCTCCCCGTGAGGAACTCCAGAGCGGAACAGAGTCCAACCCCTCTCAAAAGGAGTTTTTGCCAGAGCCCGAGCGGGGCGTAGAGGCGAGTCCGACGAGATCGAGTCGGAACTTCTCGACCTCAAGCACCAACTTGGGCTCCTTCCCTGCCACAGAGGTGACATTCTACGTCCCTAGAACTAGTTTCTGTAGCCGGGGATCGGCTCACCAAGGTCCCCGCCGTTGGTCACCCGACCCCTATGGCCCAAGCCCATTGGAGGGGGGACCCATGTTACCCTTTCGGGCTGTGCCCGGCCGAGCCCCAAGGGTGCAGGCCCGGTCAGCGGGCGCTCGCCTTCGAGAGCGGGACCGGCGTGTCCGATTTGAGACAAAAGCCGCCACGCGTGTTCATCGTGACAAGACGCGTGGAAACCGAAATAGAACCTATGCCGTCAAAGTCACAGGTTGGCTGCCATTTTGTCTTGATCGAATAATACCACACTGCGATTTTCGGATTTCCAAATCTCTTTGCGATGAGCAGTGACGGTTCCACGTCATCCGCACCTTGACGTAGACCTGCATCCGTGCGCTTCTTTCTTCACCGCCGTGTTGCGCTAATGAATCCCCGGAGGCCATTTTAAGTGCTGTTTTCAACTTCACCGACCATCCGCGTTCCCTTCACGTACGGCGTGCTCTGATGTGAAAGGAGTTGTGTGCATTTATCTTGAAGCTGCTAATTGGGAATTATTCATGAACAACCGACTGGCTAGCCATAAAGATGTAAATAAAAATGGCTCGCGGGCATTAATATTTAAGTGTATTATAAATGACTTCCGTTCGCATATGGTTCTCGTACTCAGGGATGTTATAGGAGGAGTTTGAAATGTTATTAATTGGGATCTTAATTTGTGGTATATCTACAATTATAACTATTAATATAGGCGGTTGGAAATATTTTAGGGGTATCAAGTACAAGCCGATTTTTTTTAGTCTTGGAACACATTATTTCTTTTTCCATTCATTGTAATGGGAAATATCGATTCGGTTTTCGAACAAATCACTTCTCGAACCGCCTTCTGGAACGGATTGTGGTTGAGAACCGAGGCTGTACTGTAGTCATGTGTTGTTGTTTTTAATTTTTTTTTTTTTTTTTTTTTTTTACAACGGATATGCATGGTGCTTGTCATCGTCATCTGTGGGTTTTTCGGCTTTTCTTCACCACGTCGATGGCCATGAGCTGTTTTTTTTTTTGTGTGTGTGTGTGTTGAAGCCCCAATATATATATATATATAATTTTTTTTCTTTCTTCAATGTTATTTTTTTTTTTTGAAGAAATGATTGTATCTTTTTAAATACTTGAGTCCAGCCATCCATTTTCTTTACCGCTAATCCTCATGAGGGTCGCAGGGAGTGCCGGAGCCTATCCCAGCTGTCAACGGGCAGGAAGCGGGGTACACCCTGAACTGGTCGCCAGCCAATCACAGGGTACATCGAGACAAACAGCCGCGCTCACAATCACACCTAGGGGCAGTTACGTGTGTGTGTGTGTTGTGTGTGTGTGTGTGTGTGTGTGTGTGTATATATATATATATATATACTTCATCATAAAATTACAACTTTACTTTTGAAAAAAAATAGAAATTCATTATTTAAACAGGGCAGCCTTTTCTGAAAAAAAAAAAAGCATGACTGAATTTTGTTTAAAGTCAGAAAAATGGAAATATTTTCTTTCTATTACAATGTTATTGTTGTTTCTGTAAAAAAATTACAAAATGGGACCTTTTTTTTTTTTAACCCTTTCTCAATACTCGAGTTCATTCATCCATTTTCTTTGCCGCTTATCCTCACGAGGGTCGCAGGGAATGCCGGAGCCTATCCCAGCTGTCAACGGGCAGGAGGCGGGATGCACCCTGAACTGGTCGCCAGCCAATCGCAGGGCACATAAAGACAAACAGCCGCGCTCAAACTCACACCTTGGGGCAATTTAGAGTGTCCAATTAATGTTGCATGTTTTGGGGATGTGGGAGGAAACCGGAGTGCCACGCAGGGACGGGGAGAACACGCAGACTCCACACAGGGGGGTCCGGGATTGAACCTGGGACCTCAGAACTGTGAGGCCAACGCTTTACCGGCTGAGCCTCCACCGTGCCGCCCCCTGGTTCTGCCATTCTGGGCCAATTCTGGGGCTGGTACTTTGACAAACTCCCCCCGAGGGAATTAGCCCAACGTGGTCACATTCTCTCTTGTTTCCAACTTGAATTTGCTTTTTCCCTAATTAGTGACACCCCCCCCCCACGAGCTGGGAACGTTTTGCACCGAGCATCCATTCAGTCCATTTTTGGCACGGGTGGTATTTCCATGCTCGTAATTTAAGTGACATTACACAAAAAAAACAAAAAAAAAAGACCGCGTCTCCGAAGTGCGCTTCAACGGGTCGGGACAATCCAGATGTTGCGGGGCCGCCACCGCCGCCGCAGTAAATCTCACGACTGAATCGTGGCCGCTTTTATTGTCTGAAAAGTGGCCTCGAAATGAGATTCCTTGCTTCAACCCCCCCCCGATCAGATTTGCAAGACTTAATGGGCCAGACAAAAAGGTTTGGTCCGTTCCTCCCGTCCGCTGGCTTCATCTCTTTAAGAGTGTCCCTTTCCTTTTTCGTTCCCTTTAATCTGCTCCCCCTGGCTGGTTTCCATCCCCCCCCCCTTTTTTTTTCAGTGGTGTTGCTAGGCCTATTTTATGGGGGCTGACGCTCCCCTAAAAAATATTTGAAATTACCCAAGATGATCTCTAAGATTGGTCTGAAGCGCCCCCATGTTGCCCAAGTGTCATCCCTATATCCATCCATCCATTTTCTTTGCCGCTTATCCTCACGAGAGTCGCACGGTGTCATCCCTATTAACATTCTAGAATAGATATTGTAATGAAAAGTGCATGTAACATTATTCACTTCATTGTCGATACGAAAAAATTAATATGAGCGGAGAGCGCGTCATACGTGCGCAAAGTTGCGGAAGTCTCGTTCGACATCCAAGTGGTAGCCATATTGGCTGTGGCTTCTGCCCGTGATGTCATACCGAGACATCCGGCATTGAAAACGCGCTGTGCCGCCTACTATGGGAGACGAACACGCGTCTTCTGACAAGGAAGCTCTTTTCGAAGAAGAGAGCATTTCACAAATGGGGCAATATTACCCTATCGTTTCCAGCCATACTGTATTTAGATGATATGCGGATCACAGCCAAACCGCCTCCCTCTCCAACCCACCAAGCTCTCGTCCTTTGCACCCGTGCAATCCATTTTTCACCACGAAGCGGGTCTTTTGGAAAAGCATGAAGAGCGAATCCATCCTCCCGAGTGTTCGAGCAATGCAACGAGCCGGCATTTTGGCTAACACGAAGGAACGGCGAGCTACCTTCCAGCAGGTAGAACTAGTATGAACAGACGTGACGGCTTGAGTGCGCTACTGCCCCGTGCGTCACTTCCTGCTTCTTCTCGAAAACAAATCCCTCGAGAGGATTTTCACGGCGGGAGTTACAAAAAGCCATACATGTCAAAATCATGTTTTGTCGGTTAAAAAAACGGATGGGTCCATACCAGCTGCCGTTTTTTTCATTCATATCGTCATGACAGTGGACCTTTAATGGTTGGCAGAGTACCATCCCTCCTCCCCAAGCGCCTGTCGACCTATATTTTCTTTAAATCGGGTTGGAAAACGTCTATGTCCACCCCCACCCCCTCCCACCACCCCTTTAAACCTAGTGCCGGCCCTGCACGTAGTGAAAGTCTAAAGTCCGACTTTTACAGTACCTCAAGTTCTTGGCCATGTTTGACATTTTCCGCTGTCAACTCCGCCGCGATCAAAAAGCTCAGTGGACACCCCCGGCGCGAGATCCGAACATTTCCACAGCGATCAGACGAAATACGTCCGGGGGGGGGGGGGGGGGGGGCGGTGGTCCGCTAAGCCCCACCAAGGGCAGCGAGCTGTTGGCCGCTGTGTCACCAGATGGAGGGTGGGGGGGGGCCTTTGGCAGGAAGTGCGCCATAAGGTCTTTGCCACCGCCGACCTCCCCCGAGGCGTCCGCAGATCAACTTGAAGCTATTCTCCGTTCCCCGACGTATCCGCGTTCAATTTCCGAGGTCGAGATTAGTGGCCCCCGGGGGTCGAGGGCTCGAACGGAACGCTTGATGACGCTCTCGGATCATTCAGGTCAAATCGTAATATGCCCGCCTGTAGATCCACCACGTCTTAACTTAATTGTGTCCCGTCCACTGATCTTAAAAAAAAAAAAAAAAAAAGACTGCACAGTGCATACACATCGAGCGGTATGGCGATTGGTTGAAGCCAGTCGGCCGCCATCTTGGTACTCCCAAAACGTGTGGAGGGCACGGTTTACAGGTTGGATTATGGTGGGGGAATTTCCTCAAAATTCGGCATGTTGAATTAAAACTGGTCACGTGAGCTTGACATTTTTTCAGTTCTGGTAACATGAAGGATTTTTAATTCGATTTGGTAAGCCAAAAAAGGCTAACTGCAAAGAAAATACACCAAGAAACTTTGCATATTACCTAGAGCCCGATTTCCGTGACATGTTAACTTTTCCCAAAATACGCTGGGAAGCACGATCATCATAACATGGCAAAAAAGTAAGCATTTTTTTGTCATAGAAACATTCCATTTTAAGTCTATCAGTGAGATATATTTTTGGAAATGTGGGAAAATACACGGTAAACGCATTGTTTAACTTGTTTCCTCGCATTTGGAAAAACAATTTACAGAGTTCTGTATTATGAAATTCATCAAAAATTTCACAGGAAATGTGTGTTCTTGCTTATCCACTGATGAAGTTTGAAGTTTTTGTGTGTGAAAAACCCTCTGCTTTTTTTTTTATTGTGGATCAGTGAGAAGGACGGGATGATGTTCAGATGCTGTCTGCTGCCCCCTGCTGGTAACACTCTGCAGGTGGCGCTCCGGTTCAAACATTTCAAAACAAACATTATCTTATATATATGTATGATACACGCAAGTTTTTTTATTTCACATTTTTTATATTTTTTAAAATGACATGTTTTGTAAGATATCATTTATAGATGTGTTGTATAGTAAAACAAATTTTTTTAAGATGATTGATACCTAGCCGCCATTTTTACGTGACGACGGTAAAGTGAAACATTTTCAAAACTGTCATCATATTTAGAAGGAAAAATAATAAAATGACCTGATCGCTAATAACACGTTGGAGCGGATGACACTAACGACAAGATGTGCGGCGTACGTCAGTTTTATTTCACGTGTATATTAGGACTTTTTTCTTAAATATGAAAAAACATTGACTGGATGTATTTTATAAAAATTGTTTCTCGCTCAAATTTATTCCAACCCCCTCTAAAAACAGGCCCCGTGGCGTTACTTTGAAAAATGGCCGAGGCGACCGCACACAAAAAGTAAAAGCACCCCGAGGAGGGTTAGCTCGCTAGCGCGCCCCACGTGTTTTTACAGGTTCGGCCATTTCTAGACCTGTTTCATCTACAGAAAGTGTCCAGTCCTTCTGCAAAATATGAACAAGATCTGATAATCGCCGAAATCTAATCAATGGCAGATGTTTTTGGAGCACACACGCGCACGTCTTTCACGCCGTATGTCACAGGTGTCAAACTCGAGGCCCGGGGGGCCAGATCCGGTCCGCTGCAAAGCTAAATCTTGCATGTAAATCTCCGTGATTTTTGTTCAAATGTGTTCCGAAATTACAAATTGTCAGATCATAAATGATAACACTGTGGTATTGTAGGCATTTTTGTGTTCCCAAACAACAATAGTTGAAAAACACATTCCCCTTGATGTCCGATAGTTTTAGAAATTCCATGTGGAAATATATGACGCAATCAAAGATTTTTTACGGTTTCACAGTCATAACGGCCCAATGAGGGGAAACCAGAACCCCAACGTGGCCCGCGACAAAAAACAATTTGACACCCCTGCTGTATATCGTCGACCGCTTACTTTAGCGGAGGATCCGAGCAGTTTTACATAAAATGTTTCATCCATCCATCCGTTTTCTTAGCCGCTTATCCTCACGAGGGTCGCGAGGAGTGCCAGAGCCTATCCCAACGGGCAGGAGGTGAGGTACACCCTGAACTGGTCGCCAGCCAATCGCAGGGCACAACGAGACAAACAGCCGCACTCGCAATCACACCGAGGGGCAATTTAGGGTCAAATGAACGTTGCATGTTTTTGGGACGTGGGAGGAAAACGGAGAAAAACCCATACAAACTCCACATAGGCAGTTCCGGGATCGAACCCGGGACCTCAGAACTGTGAGGCCGTCGCTTTACCAGCTGAGCGTTTCACAATTGACATCGTTTTGCGCTCCCTAGGCCACCGTACGCTTCCCATCTCTGCGACTTTTTTGAAACGAGGTGAGGTGCCAAAATCGTCAAACGTTTTACGCCGGCCGAGGGAGCCGTAAGTGGATGACGCGCGCCCGAGCTCTCGCCAAGCGCGCAAACGCACACCGGGGCCCACTATACTACACACACGCGTAGTATATAGAAACACAAGTACAGTGTAGATGTAGTGGCGAAGCAGTGGTTTATTTGCAGATGTGAGTCAGGGCCGTCTCTGCGGGGCTGCAGCTGGAAAGAGGGCAGCCCCACCCAAAAGCGCCTTCCCACCCACAGCTATGTCACCCCCCCCCCCCCCCACCCCCACCCCCACTCGCACACACACTCCCCCTTTCAGCTCATGTCCTCGTCTCGCTGAGGTTTCAATGCAGGAGCGGCAGGGAAGTGAAGACAAGAGCCGCTAACTAGTGGACGTCTGTCTGTGGTGAGTTTAAAGTTGCTTTTTTTTTTTTTTTTTGTTTGTTGTTGTTGTTGTTTGTTTTTTTTTTTTGTGGAGGGGTGTATGTGCCGGAATGTAATTCCAGAGGTTTGAACTCCGAAACTTGTTCGTAACATTTTCGGCTGAGCTTTAGGAGGCGAATGAATGAATGAACAGAGCGGTTTAGGGTTTAAAGGGTTCGGAACAGTTAGGGTTACTCGGTGCAGGGGGGGGGGGGGGGGGGGGGGGGGGGGGGGATCGGGGGTTGGGTTTTGAGCGTTGGGATTTTGAAAGGTTAGAAAAGCTGATAGCGTCATGGACGAGGTTTCGGGAGTATCGAGGGTTCGGTTTCGGAAATGATTTCGAAGACGTGATTTCTCCACCACGACAACGCGGCTCTCAAACGTGTCCGTGACGAGGCAAAACCGGACGCAAATGTTAGCTAGCGGCCGGGCCGCCGGTCGCAAACGTGACAGCGTTTCCCAAAAATGCCGCCGCGGCCGCTTTGACGACTCTACCGAGGATTTTAAAAATTGAATGATAACTTCAAGAGTTTTTTTTTTTTTTTTTTTTTTTTTTTACAACTGTCAACACAAAAAAAAGGCTTTAATATCACCTGTAGAAAATCTGGCTAAAAAAAACCAAAAAAAAACTCTCTTAAATTCAAGTAAAACAATATACCATGATTATTTATTTTATTTATTATTATTATTATATTATGATTTATTTTTACCTGCTACCTGGGGAATTCCTTCTCCGATTGGCTGACAAATTTCAGTTAAAAATATCCACCAATAACCTTGCACGGGGTGAACTTTCAAGCTGTCGACGCGTCAAAATTATCTTCACATTTCAAATTTGGTTGTGGAGGATTATGGAAGCGTTTAAAGAGCTCGCTCTTTTTTTTTTTTTTTTTTTTTTTTTTTTGTTTATTTTCCTTTATCGGAAAATTCCACTTGTCACTTTGCTACTGTCAGACGTTAAAAAAAATGCTCACCACGGCGATACTCATTTGAAGGTACTTTACAACAAGTCCTTTTAACGGATCTAAAATATTTAATGTTACCCAAAACTCGACTTGTGGCTAATTTCATAGTAAGCTTAAATTTTCCTCAAAACTCCTGCAAGGAAACGGGCCGCTAGCTAGCTAGCGCTACGCTAACGTTAGCTTTATTGTGCTAACGTCATTGCGTGTTTATTACGTGTTGAACTTTCAGGGGTTTGTGATGTTTGAGTCATTTTCTGAAACAGAAGAAAATGGCACATTTTACACACGCGTGTGTTCCACCGTGTATGTATCTAAATGAACAGAAAAGTACATGAACTCAACCGATTATTATTATATTATGATTCTGGCCTTTGCTCGGAAAGAACGACGGCCAACATCCGTGTTGAAAATTCTTTATTTACTTGTTTTCCTTGTTTGGTTGTCAGGGATTTTTTTTTTTTCACTACATGGCGGCATCCATCCATTTTCTTTGCCGCTTATCCCCACAAGGGTCACGGGCAGTGGTGGAGCCTATCCCAGGTGTCACAGGGCAGGAGCCAGGGGTACACCCTGAACTGGTCGCCAGCCAATCGCAGGGCACATTGAGATGGTATTCTGTCAAAAATGTGTGCATTTGTTCAGAGACAAAAAAAAAAAAAAAAAAAAAAATTAAAACTAAAACCGGACTCAAACTATCACATATAGAAATGACAAAAATGTGACTATTACTCATGAAGATTTCGACTTAAAAAATATATATATATTACTAAAACTGAGAGGGTCGCTAAAAACAACACGGGCCTGGTGTTGAACTTCGGAATCTGGTCCCAGCATCCGGCCTACGCCTACCGTGCCGTCCCCCCTCGGCATTCCGTGTGTAATTCTGGACTGTAATTATGATATGCAAATTAGTAGGCTAAATGAAGGTCCCCTCTGCCGGTCTCGTGACGGTCCTGGAAAAACGGGGCCCATTCATCGACCGCCTCCCGCCCACCCCCCAACCACAACCGCCCCACCACAAACCCCAGACCACAAGACGGCCTTGAAAATCGAAAGCATGCAGAAAAAAAATCCTTTGTCACACAGCCCACATGACGGCGCTGATAAACCCAAACACGGATCCGGTGACCTAGATTGGGCCGAGGGAGACTACACCCCCCGCAAATGAATGGTGTGCACGGCAAAAAAAAATAAATAAATAAATAAGAATGTGGCGTGCAAAAAGCTAGAAAAGAAGAGCGCGGTGTCGCATTTCTCGGCATCGAACGGGCGCACAAAAAGCTTCACGTGGCCCCTGAGGGCCGGTGACGTTTCTCACGAGACTCAGGGGAAAAAAAAGTGCTCCCGTGTGTTTTGATATCATGCCTGCGGCACGCTTACGTCCGCAAGCACGGCGACGCCTTGAGGTGCGAGGGTCTGAATAGACGAGAAATTGTAGCAGTTTTGTCGCACTTTATCAGATGAATGGCCATTGTGCTGCCCGACTCGACCACATTGGGGCAGTGTAAGACAGACGGGTATGCCGTTCATTGAGACTTTTCTACTGTTCATCAGTGCGGCACTAATATTAGACGTTTCCCTGAGAAGCTAATACATATATGAGTACTGTTATATGGTCTGTCTACGTGTGTTGCCGCACCTTTTGTGTTCATTGCGTTTCTTGAAGGATTATAGCACTGGAGCATAGATTCTATTTAGCGTTAGCATTTCACTTGCCAACCGAATGGCTACGCTAATATGGTTGTTTTAAATTACAGCGATGCCTCGGTTCTCGACCGCAATCCGTTCCGGAAAACGGTTCAAGAAGTGATTTGTTCGAAAACCAAGTCGATGTTTCCCATTACAATGAATGGAAAAAGAAATAATGCGTTCCTAGCTTGAAAAAATTTGGCTTTTTGAAGCCTTTTTTTTTGCGTTTCCTGATAATAAACTGCATAGTAAAAATACATGTATACTTTACTTTATATAATAATAATTTTAGAAATATGTATATATGTTTTTAAATATATGCTTTAGTAGTAGAGTACGCTAGGCTGGGAGTGCATTGCCGTACGTGTAGCGCGCATTATGTTATGTTTTTTTCGGTGGCGTGGGAATTCCCAACAAAGCGCGTCGTGGGTCAGCTAGTTTGGCCGCGCGCAATATGTTATTCCGGGTTTTGTCGAGTACCGATTTTCGTTTGAAAACAGAAGCAAAAAAAAAAATCGCAAAATTTTGGTTCGAAATCCGATTTGTGCGAAAACGGGGACGTTCGAGAACCGAGGCTTGACTACATTTCGTTTTGTTTGATGTTTCATCGGTCAGTAAACTACTTCAACTGTTGCCGTTTGTACACCAGAATAAAAGCTTTGTGTTCAAGCAAATTGAGATGCGGTGGTTGTTCTATCGGTTTTCTGCGACGCACTCATGCTCACTCTTGCTTGGGGAATACTGGGACGCGGTCCTTGAATGGGAATTCGTGAGGTCGCGCAACGGAACGAAACCTCCACGGGACGGTGCTTTCAAGCGTCGGCCCGCTGAGCAGCGACGAGTGAGCGTCGTCGCTGCGTCGGGCGGGCGGTCGGGACGCCCGCCGGCTCTTATCTCTCCTTCAAAACAAAAGACTTTGCAACACAGAGCTCATTGTTTGCAATGTCTGTCTTGTTCTCTCAGGATGGCTCGGTGGGGAGCCTTCACGATCTGGCCCGGGAGTATTCGCGCTATTACGTCGCCTCCCTCAGCGACGTGTGCGAAAGGATGGAAGAGCTGCGGCGCCGTCGACTGGCGCAGGAAGCGAGTGTGATGGTAAATAAATAGCTTGTCTCTCGGGCATTAGGGTATCAAACGTGCGTGACAAAGTCCCCGTGCGAATAGTGAAAATGCGCCACCCCCGCCGATTTAAAAAAAAAAAAAAAATACTTGCAAGTACTAGATAAGATAAAGTGACTGGTCCGCTTCCACTTGCTGCTCCGTTTCAGGGAACGCCGGACTCAGCGGCCGCATCGCTGCAAGTGCGCTCTCAGATTCAGGTGAGCGCGCGCGGTAAACGCTGCGTCTGGAAAATTCACTTTGCATTCCGATATAGGTTACAGGTTACATATTACGAAATGGGTTGAATTTGTTTAAAAAAAATTTTAATATATATATATAATAATGAAGAACTGTGAATACTAAAAAACTGCGCTTATACAGTGAAGCCTCGGTTCTCGAACGTCCCCGTTTTCGAATGAAAATTTTGAGATTTTTCCTTTTTTTTTTTTTTTTTGCTTCAATTTTCAGGCGAAAATCAATATTCAAACGCCCCCGACAAAACCCGCAAATAACACAACGCGTGCGGCGCAAACAGTTGACCCACCCACGACGCGTTTTGTTATTGTCAATTTGGACACCACCCCCTGAAAAAAAAAAAAAAAAAAAACCCTGGAAATGACATAACGCGCGCGGCGCAACCAACGGACTTTTGTTAATCTATAGAACCGTATTAACCCCCAGTCATGGGTGCGAAGATGTTGCTTGTTTAAAGTTATTCGGCACTTTTGTGAATTAAAAAAAAAAAAAAAATACGGGAATGCACTCCCAGCCTAGCGTACTCTGACTATAGCATACATTTTAACCAAAAAATAAATAAATGTATCAAATTATTTTATTATATAAAGTATTTAAACTATACATTTATTTATACTATGCAGTTTATTATCGGGAAAAGCTAAAAAAGCCCAATTTTTTTAGCCTTGGAACGCATTATTTCTTTTTCCATTCATCGTAATGGGAAACATCGATTCGGTTTTCGAACAAATCACTCCCCGAACCGTTTTCTGGAACAGATTGTGCTCGAGAACCGAGGCGTCACCGTACTGCGTTTATTAAAGATGCAAGATTTGACACTTTGCTCCACTTTTGAAGGAATCTCTGGGAATGTGCAGCGCCACGTCCACGCCGGAGACCGACAGGAAGTAAGGAACTCATCTTACGGCAAATGATGATGATGAGTGTGTGTGTGTGTGTGTGTGTGTGTGTGTGTGTGTGTGTTATTTTCCCCACCTTTGTTTCCTGTGGTCCCAAATCTGTTGATGAGTCACAGGAAAAGATTATAAAGATGTGAAAGGATGCTGACCAATCTGTGTCGCTATTTCGAAACATCGGCTGACTCTTAAAGAAAAAGGCGGAGGCTCGCACAGAAAGAATGATTCATTGAGTCATCAATGCCGGATTTTTGAAAAATGCTGTTTTAATTATGGATAGGGTGACGTCATTGTAATATTAAAAAAAATTGAATTTAAATATTTCCAATTTTGTTTGGAATTAAAAAATATGGGAAAAAAATATCAAATGAAAATCCAAAGGGAGAACAACTTGATTTGCTTTTAATTCATGACTGAAAATCAAATTAAAAATTCATACTGTATGTATTGATACATTTTTGTTTAATGCAAATAAAATCTAAATGTTTGTAATTATTTTTAAGATAAGCAAACACTTTAAAATACTAATTTAATAAACAATGGTGATGTAAATATTTCTTAAATTTTAATTTGGGTAAATTAAAGAAGTTCAAAGCGCGAGCTTTCTAATGCCAAAATTCGACTTTTTCTACGAAATAAAATGTTAAATTGGTCTGCACTTAAATGTTTAAAGTAATCTGGTTAATAAAATAGTGGAAATATTTTTAAATCAATAAAATTAATCTGCCCTCATCTTAAAAAAAAAGAAATTATATAATACAATGGGTTTCCTATGTACAGTAATCTGTTTCAACAAATATAGTATACATTCTATTTAAAAAAAAAAAAAAAAAATCATACTCATTTTCAAACCAGGCAGGCACCTGGTGAAGCGTCAGCCTCACAGTTCTGAGGTCCCGGGTTCAATCCCGGCCCCGCCTGTGTGGAGTTTGCGTGTTCTCCCCGTGCCTGGGGGGGATTTTCTCCAGGTGGGCACTCCGATTTTCTTCCACATCCCAAAAAATATGCAACATTAATTAGACACTCTAAATTGCCCATAGGTGTGATTGTGAGTGCGGCTGTTTGTCTCCATGTGCCCTGTGAGTGGCTGGCGACCAGTTCGGGGTGTACCCCGCCTCCTGTCACTTGACAGCTGGGATAGGCTCCAGCACTCCCCGCGACTCTCGTGAGGATAAGCGGCTGAGAAAATGGATGGATGGATTTTCCGACCATTTCAAAAACCTCGTACTTCATGAAGTGCATTCTGCTGTCGAGATCTGGGATGAGTTCGCCCGTTGGTGGCATTTTTGTTTTTCCATTCCGCCGCAGTTATTTCCAGTCAACAGAATGCGTGGTGGTGGGGGGGGGGGGGGGGGGGACTTGTGAGGGGAATGCAGTCACCACACGAAAACTGTCACTGCTGCAAAAACGTCCAGTCCAAAGCGTGGACGGGGGGGGGCTGTTTTGTTTCCCGACCGAGCTCACGTGTTCATCCACGTAGAGCGGCCGCACTTTCTAATTTTGCTCTCTTATTGTCATCGCGAGGTCACCGTTTTGTTCTCTGATGGCCCACAAAGCGAACTGAAGGGATGAAGAGGGAAAATGTGCAAAAGAGGTGTCTTTGATTCGGACTGGATGTGTTGTTGTTTTTTTTTTTTTTTTTTTTTCTTTTTAAACAAAAACATATTTTAACGGGGTTTTTGCGTGTGTGCAGGTTTCCCACGTACGAGTCCGGCCCTTCGGACGACGGGTCGGGAGCAGGGAAATGGGACGGCAAGAGGAAGGGCAAATCTTTCTGGAACAATTTCAGAAAGACGCCCAAAGGAGTTGCCACGCGCCACCTTGCGAAAGGTAACAAATGTGTGCGTGTGATCCGTCCTTTCATTCGGCCCCCACCGGGCAGCCGAATGAGTCCCGAAACATTTGTTGCAATATTTTGACATCTTTTTCCAATTTTGGTGTGTTTTTAAATTTTTATATATGTATTTATATTGTGTTATATATAATTTTATTTTATTTAATTTATCTTAGTTTATTGTAAGAGTTCATTACAAATGGTTAAAATGAGAAATACACACAGTTAACATTACAAATAATCACATAAATTTTTTAGAATTCAAATTTTGCTGATTAAAATGTAAGACATGGAACTAAATTATGATTTTTATTAAGACACTGAAATATTTTACATAAAATGCAATGCAAATGTTAACATATACATGGGCAAATATTAACATTTTGGATTTGAAGTACGTTATTAACAAATTGGCAAAATAATTACAAATATTACATAATTCAAATGTAAATAATGACCTTTATAAAAAAAAATAATAATTGACAAATGTATATAGCTAAACAAATTATAAATGATTAGTTTCAAGATGAGAATTTCATTTTATTATTAAGATAAACAATTTCACATAATATAAAAAAGAGTAAATCCACAACAGTCCTTTGGTTTAAAAGATTGATGCTAAAGTACTGTATAAAATGCTATGATTATTGTTTTGCTATTCACAAAAACAATTTTCATATCAAAACAAAATAAATGAGTTCCACATGACCTTTAATTGTTTTTTGGAATATGAAGGGACCACTGGACCTCAAAAGGTTTGAGAGCCTTGTGTTTTGCGTGCCCCCCCCCCCCCAGGTGACTTGGTGGGCTTCGTGGCCAGTGAGATCACCATGAGCGATGAAGAGCGAATCCAACTGATGATGATGGTCAAGGAAAACATGATCTCCATCGAGGAAGCCTTGGCCCGGGTACGTACTGACACATTTTTTTTTTTTTTAACCCATTTAAAATAAAAAAATGGTGCTTTGACACCATCTTACGGCATCCACACAGTAATATTCCTGTAATTTCTCGTCAAAAAATCAATAGTGCGCGTTATACATAGGTATAGGGGGAAATGGAAAAACTTTTGAATTTTATCAATGCATCCCGCCACCTGGTGAAAAAGCTGCACTTTCATCCCAATCTGCCACCTAGAGGTTATGAAAGAGGATTACAGGGCTACTGTACATGTGATTGTATATACTGTATGTATAATTGTGCTCATAAGTATACTTACACAGGCAAAATTTGTGAAAAATGTTTTTTGATTTAAAAAAAAAAAAAAACGCCTAAACTACAACCATCATTCAATTGTTTACAGTTATGTTTTTGTTTAATGATAATGCTTTTTTGAAGTGCTCGACAGTTTAGTTAGCATGCAAATCAAATTAAATGTATATCACCTGGTCCTTCATGTTTTCATAAAAAAAGTGTATACATCTTATAAATTCTGCCTTGGTATGAGCCCGACTGTGTGTTTTTTCATTTACTAATGACAGCTGCAGGAATTTCAAAATAAGAGCAAATAAAGTAAATTAAAAAAGTATCATGTGCTCAAATAAAACGATGAACTTCAGAAAAATTCTTTGAAAACAAACCTAAGAAAATATGAATAAAACTTTGTGTTTTGATCATACGGGTAAGAGCAAAAAATGCATGATGCATAGGTCGGAGGGTTTTCCAGAACTTGGGTGGGACGCGTTATACATGACCAATTTTTGCTAATAATATAATAGTGTTGTGAGACATATTTAAAATTTTGAGAAGCTGTACCCAAAAAAAAAAAAAAGATGTAAGCATGATATATTGTTACTTTGACTTATGAGTGAGCCGAAAAGAAAAATGTGAAGTATTTCACCCGTGTGTGTGCATTTCTAATATAAAATAATAATGTGTGTGTGTCTAGTTGAAGGAGTTTGAGATGCAGAAGAAGTCCAAATCGGAACCGTCCGAGCGCACGGACGTTTTTCCTTCCCCCGACGAGTCTTTGAACGACAGCGTAAGTCTTTCGAGCACCTTTGCTGGGGGGAATTTAGCAAATTTTACTTAACTGCTCCAAAACTTTGGCACGAGAAATAATGTATCTTTATTCATACATTTCTGACAGACAGAACAATGAAATACTCTTCTATGAGATGGTAGGAAGTACCAAGAGTACTTAATGAATCCACTTTTTTGCAACGTTTTTTGTTTGTTGGTGTGCCGAATATGTCGTCACATGTATTGCTGTTTGCGTGTACGACATCATATTTCTATAAATAAACGATATACTAACTTTTGTCCAAAGGCACTGGCCACGCGGAAAACATATTTGCAACAAGTTTAGCTTGAAAAAAAAAAAAAGAAAAAAAAGTCAACCTGTCGTTATGCTCGTTAGCATAACGCACGCGTGACGTTTCATATTTTTTGCCGGCTAAAATTGATTTTAAAAAATGTCGTGGTGGTATCGCAGCACTGGCGCATTAATTGACTTTGCCCTAGCCCGGATTTCTATCCCGGCTGTAGCCCCCCCCCCACCCCCACCCCGTGAAGCCGACCCCCCTCGAGAGCCCCCTGGCCTGGGGTGCGCTTGTATTCTGCGCCGTCACCTTCTTGTTGTGCTGCACATTCGCGCAAAGTCCAGAATTTTTTTTGCACGTGTGCAAATTGTTGCTTAGTTTATTTTGTTAGTAAGGTAGTTCATCGGTTGGTTAGTTGGTTGGTTTGTTTGGTAGCTGGATAACATGCGCGTGTTTTTCTTCACTAGTTATTAGCTAGTTGATAATAGTCTACGTTAGTTTGTCAACCCCCTGGAGTAACTTGTGACTTTGTTTATTGACTCGTGAGATGGTGAACACCCCCCCCCCCCCCCTTTCTGCTTTGTTCCAGCTGTGCGAGTTGTCCGAAACGGAACAAGAAGATTGGCTGACGTTCAGGAGACTTCACAAGCTGGTAAACTCCACGCGCAAGGCCAAGAACAAACTCATCAGGATCGACCAGACCAGGACCAGCGCGGAAGGTACTGTACTACACATGGTGTGCAAAAACATATTTGATATACAGTGGAACCTCAATTTAATGGAATGGGGGCAGGGGTTGCCCATTATAGCCATCCATCCATTTTCTTTGCCGCTTATCCCTACGAGGGTCGCGGGGACTGCTGGAGCCTATCCCGGGTGTCAACGGGCAGGAGGGGGGGCACACCCTGAACCGGTTGCCACCCAATCGCGGGGCACATCGAGACACGCACACCTTGGGGCAATTTAGAGTGTCCAATTCATGTCGCATGTTTTTGGGATGGGGGAGGAAATCGGACGACCCGGAGAAAACCCACGCGGGCACCGGGGGGAACATGCAAACTTCATACAGGCGGGTGCGGGATTGAACCCGGGACCTCAGAAAGGCAACGCTTTCCATCTGAGCCAGTCTGGCGCCCCCATTATAGCCATTTGTCTGTTTATTTTTTATGGCCTATAAGACACCCAGTAGCATGTGAAATGATTTTAAATAAATGAGCAACATTTTTACAATTGACTTCAAAATCTCTTTAGACTTTCCTGTGATTTTCTGATACTGCCGTGAAAATAGCGTCATCGTAATCTGCTGCCTCGGAGAGGTGATAAGTTTCATGGGCCGTGCTTAGTGCGCTCCCTTTTCCCACGTCTATTATGATTTACAACACGGCCGCCAGGCGGCCACATCACTTCGCCGAATGTCGTCCTCACGTCTGCGACAACAACGGCACGACCTGGAAATACAAAAATCCACTTGCTGGTTGTTGATTCCACCAGTAAGGCTGATTATGAATGTCACAAAATTATTATATATTATCATATATATTATAGGAGCATTTTTCTTTCCTTTAAATTGACTACTTTACGGTATTTTTGTCTACTTCTGATGATGATGATGATGATGATAATCCACAGAGCACAACGTTTGTCCCGTGGACTCGCTGGCGTCGGCCCAGGACGAGGACACAGTCGCCACGTCCCGCTCCTCCGGCAATCTGGAGACCGCCGAGGCCCCCGCGGGATCCCACTGCGACGCCTCCCCGGACGGGGGCGCGGCCAACGCGGGACGGGCGACCAACGCTCCCACTGATCATCGGTGCCGCCGGGGCGACGAGGCTACGATGGCTCGATCCGTGACGGACGGCGGACTACGACGTCGCCTCCTCAGCCAGCATGCGGTTAGTTACCGTAATTTCCAATTATCCTGATACCCCTCGCGGAGTACATTTGTAAAGGAAATACCATTTGGTACATAAATAAGCCGCAGCTGTGTAAAATCCCACATTGTAACATGCTAACGCTAGTGTGGCGCTAACGCTAACAGGGCCGGTTAAAATAAAACTTACCGCTAAATATCACTGAGACACGCCAGTAACACACCAGCAAAATGCTAGCACAGCGCTAACAGGGCCGGTAAAAGTCACTCCCTCGGCACATATATTCCACAGGTCTCATTCTTAGCTTTTCCGCTCGAGTGCCCCCCTTGCAGCCGTTAGGTAAAAATGCACAAATTAGTCGCATCGCCGCATAAACCGCAACGTTGAAAGCGTGTGGGGGGGAAAAAGTCGGGGGTTGTAGGCCGGAAATTACGGTAGTTGGTAGTTTGTAGAACTATTCAAATTTGTTTTTTAGTTTTTTGGTTAGTAGGGTGACACACAAAGTTAGCTAGTCATAAATTAGTCAAGTTAGTTCTCAGAATTATTCAAATTGTGTTCATTTTTAGTTACTAAGAGGTTGAGACAAAGTGAGTGAGTGAGTGAGTGAGTGAGTTAGTAGAAATGTTCAAATTTGTGTAGATTGTATTGTTTTTTTTTTCTAATAATTTGTTAGCTAATTGGCAGGATGCCGCAGAGTTACTTAGGGAGTTACGTAGCGGGAATGAAGTTTTTTTTCCGGCTAGTTAGCAGAAAACAAAAGAGAAACTGGAAAAGAATTTATCGAGTTAGTTTGCAAGATGACTTTCTGTTCTGAGCCAGCTTTCGAGTTATTCAGACATTTTTAGTTTCACTTCAATTTATACGTTCATGACTTTATTTTTTGTTTTTAAATGCTTGAATCACAGAGAGCCTGCAGTTTTGGAGGATTTGACCTCACCGACCGCTCGGTGCCTGCAGCCCAGCACACTGTAAGTCGTACAATACGGCATACGTAGTCGAAATGTACAAGAATAGAGCCAAAGGGACATGAGGCCTGCTTCCGTTTGCACAAACCAGGCCGAAGACGAAGGCGGTGCCAGGTCCCCTCAGATCTCTCGCATCTCCCTCAGCAAGAAAGTCAAGTCCGTGAGGGAGACCATGAGGAAGCACATCGCCAAGAGATACCAACCGTCTCCATCCGATCAGGTAAACAACATCGCGGAGCGAAAGCACGTCTGCGTTAAAACTGGAGCGCGGTCTGTTGATGAGTGGGCTACGTAGCATGGCGTTAGCATTAGCGCACCTGGTTATAAGCCTCGGCACACAGAGTTTAATGCTAGCCTAGTGCTAACGCTAGCCCCACGCTAATGCTAGCGCCGCGCTATTACGAAAGCTCCAAGTTGACTCGGCACGTTGTTGTTTTTGTCCGCACGCAAAGTCAAGTCCGGAGCGCTTTTCCAGCTGCCCTCAGTCCCCGGAGAAAGCCCCGCTGAAACCCGGAGGGTCCGTGGAGAGCCTCAGGAGTTCCCTCAGCGGACAGAGTTCCATGAGTACGTGCGCTCGTGTCGAATACGTGTAGAGAGACGTTAGCGATGGTCCCTCACGGACGCGCGTCTGCGAGCAGGCGGCCACACGGTGGGCACCACCGACTCGTCCAACAGCAACCGAGAGAGCGTGAAGTCGGAGGACGGCGAGGAGGACGAGCCGCCGTACCGCGGACCCTTCTGCGGACGCGCCCTCGTCCACACGGACTTCACACCCAGCCCCTACGACACGGACTCCCTCAAACTTAAGGTGACCCTTGGGGGGGAAAAAAAATTCACCTGAAGCACGTGTGTTAAAATAAAGTTTGTCGCGAGCAGTTGTTTAGTTAGCTAGCAAGTAAGGTAGTGACGCAAAATTGGCCATTTATTGTGTGCTTAGTGAGCGAGCTCAATTCCCGAAAACAGGGGTGTCAAACTCATTTTTCTCGCGGGCCACATTGTTGTTCCGGTTTCCCTCAGAGGGCTGTTTCGACTGAAACAAAAATATTTAGTCATCTCATCATATTTACATCAATTTATGAACGAGTTTTGGAATCAGAAATCAAGGGTAATGGGGTTTTCCAACAATGCATGTTTGGTAACACAAAAATGCTTGCAATATCTCTCCACTTTATCATTTATTTCATTTGTATGACAATTCGAAATTTTGGTATAGATTTTTACAAGAATCATGGAAATTGACACTCTAGATTTGGCTTCGTGGGCCACATAAAATCACGATGCGGGCCTAACCCTCACCCTTGAGTTTGACACCCGTGCCCTAAAAGATTAAAAAGTTCCTTTTTTTAACAAAAAAAATGAAATAGTTGATTTATTGCTAAGTAATGATGGGATTTTGTTTGTCTAGTCCTTAACTCAGTAGGTTAGTTAGTATGTTAGTTAGTTACTAACACGTCAGAATCATAATAATTGTGCACCGGGGTTGCGGCGTTGCAGAGCGGCGACGTGATCGACGTGATCAGCAAGCCCCCGATGGGCACGTGGATGGGCATGCTGAGGGGCAAAGTGGGCACCTTCAAATTCGTCTACGTGGACGTCCTCAACCCGGAGCGGGCCGAGCCCAAGAAGAGCGAGCGCCGGCGCGGGAAGGCCCCGCGGCCCAAACCGCGGTCGGTGGACGAGCTTCTGGAGCGCGTCGACCTCAAGGTGAGAAGAAATCCCGACGCGGTCCTTCCTCGCCGGAATTTCCTGATCGGGGAGCGGGGGGCGGTGGGGTCCTTATGGGGGCAGGAGCACCTCCCGGCCTTCCTGTTCAACGGCTACGACGACCTGGACACCTTCCGGCTGCTGGAGGAGGAGGACCTGGACCAGCTCCGCATCACGGACGCCCGGCACAGAGCCGTGCTGCTCGCCGCCGTCCAGCTGCTGCACGACTACGACGGAGGTGAGCAAGCGGGCGACCCGGCGCTCAGTAAAAATGGATCCTGCACAAAATTCGGATTTGTTTCATTACCCTATTTAATTGTTGTTTTTTTTTTTTTTTATGTGCAGATTTTTGTTTTACTGGTAATTAGTTGGTTGTTTCATTAAGTCAGCTACTTGACTACTGTGATTTCCGGCCTATAAGCCGCGACTTTTTTCACACGCTTTCAACCCTGCGGCTTATGCGGTGATGCCGCAAATTTGTGCAATTTTTTTTTTTTTTTTTTTTCCTAACGGCCGCAAGAGGCCGCTCGAGCGGAAAAGGTAAGAGCGAGACCAGTGAAATATATGTGCCGAGGAAGTGACTTTTACCAGTAGTTTTTTTTTTTTTTTTTTTTTCCTACCCGCCCTGTTAGCGTTGCACAAACTTTGGCGCCGTGCTAGCGGTAGCACCACGCTTGTGTTAGCGCCACGCTAGCGTGTTGCTGCTGTGTTACAAACTTATCTCAATGATTTTCACCGGGATGTTTTTGCTTTTACCGGCCCTGTTAGCGCCGTGCTAGCATTAGCACCATGCTATCGGTAGTGTTAGCGTCGCGCTAGCGTGTTGCTGCTGCGTCACTGCCGTATCTCAGTGATTTTCACCGGTATATTTTTGCTTTTACCGGCCCTGTTAGCGCCATGCTATCTGTAGTATTAGCGCCGCGCTAGCACCATGCCTGTTAGTGTCGTGCTAGCGTGTTGCTGCTGTGTCACTGCCGTATCTCAGTGATTTTCACCGGTATGTTTTTGCTTTTACCGGCCCTGTTAGCGCCGCACTAGTGTTAGCGCCGCGCTAGTGTTAAACTCTTTCTGTGTACCGTATTTCTTTGGAAATATCTTGTTTCAATGTGCGCACTTGTGGCTTTTACACAGCTGCGGCTTATGTATGTACCAAATGGTATTTCCTTTCCAAATGTCCTGGGTGAGGCGCTCTGTAGGCCAGAAATTACGGTAGTTGTTTGGGTAGTCAGTTGGTCAGTTATGTAGGAGACAATATGCGTAGTATTTTTCAATTAACAAGGAATCTTACAGGCGCGTTGCAACGTAACCGTAAGCCCCCCCCCCCCCCAGGCAGCGGCGATCCGGACCCCAGCAGCTTCCCCGAGGAGAACGCCGCCGTGACGGGCCCCCTCGTCCCGGCGGGAGACTCCCCGAGAGACTCCGGCTGCTACGAGGGCAGCGAGCCCCCGGACAACGGCGGCGACCGCACCTTGACCCCGCTATGAACTTTTGCCCGTTCCTCCTTCACGTGGACTTGTCGTTCGTTCACAGCAGGTCAGCTCACACATACAAAAATGGGCGGCCTGGGGGGGGAATGACGTGAATGTAAAAAAGAAAAAAAAAAAAAAACAATGTACAGTTTGGTGGTCATATTTTTCAGGCTGTAGTGTAACCTTGCTCACCGTTTTTATCATGTGCCTCCAACTGAAAGTATGACTTGATCTGATTTTTTTTTTTTTAGGGACCGTGCGTGCGTGCGTGTGTGTGTGTGTGTGAGGAATATAAAAATAATAACACACTGAACTGCTTTGCTTCTTTCTTCACTACAAGGCAAGTGATATATGTAAACTTTGTTATTGCCGTTACCCGTGAAATTTAAAATGTATTATTTAACAAAAAAAAAACTACAAGGATAGTCAAGCTTATGATTTATCCTCACAAGGGTCACGGGGAGTGCTGGAGCCTATCCCAGCTGGCAGGAGGCGGGGCACGTAGAGACAAACAGCCGCACTGGCAATCACACCTACGGGCAATTTGGAGTGTCCAAATTTATGTTGCGTGTTTTTGCGATGTGGGAGGAAGCCGGCGTACCCGGAGAAAACCCACGGTAGCACGGGGAGAACATGCAAACTCCACACAGGCGGGGCCGGGATCGAACCCAAGTCCTCAGAACTGTGAGGCCAAAGCTGGATTCACTGTGGAGTTTGCATGTTCTCCCCGTGCCTGCGTGGGTTTCCCCCGGGTACTCCGGTTTCCTCCCACCTCCCAAAAACACGCAACATGAATTGGACACTCTAAATTGCCGCTTGGGGTGATTGTGAATGCGGTTGTTGTCTGTCTCGATATGCCCTGCGATTGGCTGGCGACCGGTTCAGGGTGTACCTCGCCCCGCTCGTGGACAGCTGGGATTGGGCCGCGACCCTTTTGAGGTTAAGCGGCTAAAAAAATGGATGGATGGATGGATGGTTTAAAGGCAGTGGAAGGAAGATCACAGTTTGGCGTGCGGGTGCGTTTCCTGAAGGCAGCGCCTGACCAGCCCGGCGGCGTCCGCCGCCGTCCCCCAGGCTAGGGAGACGCCCCAGCCTCCGTGACCGTAGTTGTGCACCACATGCGCCCCGCGGCCGTCGCCCAATCGGGTCGCCTCCCTCTCCACTCTGGGGTTCCTCCTGCCGGGCCTGAGCCCGACCCACTCCCCCAGCAGCCTCCCCCGACGCAGGGACGGCTCCAGCCGGAAGCAGCGCTCCAGGATGCCCTCCGTGTCGGCGGGGTCCGGCCCCAGGCGCCAGTCTCCGTCTTGCCGGGTGCCGCCCAGAGTGACGGAGCGGGAGCCGGGATAGACGTACGTCTTCCCGTCCCCGTCGCGGATGAAGTGCTGCAGCCAGGGGGCGTCCGCTTTCAGGACCTGGCCCCGGATCGGGTACACCCCGTCGTCCCTCGCGAGCTCCTTGGATCCCAGGCTTGAGCAGTTGACGATGACGTCGTAGTCCGGGCTCAACTCCTCGAGACCCGACACTTTCCTCTGCTCCACTTTACCGCCGGCTTTCGTGAATCTGGACATGAAACGATTCCGAGAGGAGTTCCGAAAAGAAAAAAAGTCAATCAAAATATTGTGAGGGGGAAAAAAATGAATGGAAAAAAAAAGAAAAAATACCAGAAAATAATGAAAACATTTTGAAAAAAAAAAAAATTTTTTTTAATTTAATTGATCTGTTTTCCATAGCTAAGATAAGGGGGGCAAAAATGAATAAAAAAAATGGGAAAAAAATACAACAAAACAGGATGGGTATAGAAATATTTAAAAAGGGTCAGAAAATTTTGGAAAAAATAATATTAAGTTTCCTCTCCTCCACTTTACCACCGGCTTTCGTGAATCTGGACATAAAACAATTCCGAGAGGAGTTCTGAAGAGAAAAGTGAATCAAAATATTAGGAGGGAAAAAAATGTACAACCAATTAAAAAAAGGAAAAAATACTAGA
The DNA here is from genome assembly GCF_019802595.1 of Syngnathoides biaculeatus. Classification (NCBI taxonomy): domain Eukaryota; kingdom Metazoa; phylum Chordata; class Actinopteri; order Syngnathiformes; family Syngnathidae; genus Syngnathoides; species Syngnathoides biaculeatus. Next base: position 22,240,151 of record NC_084654.1, on the reverse strand, counting down.
AAATCATGAAAACATTTGGGAAAAAAAAACATTTAAAAATTTAATTGATCTGTTTTCCATAGCTAAGATAAGGGGGGGAAAAAAGTCCCAACAAAACGGGATGGGTATAGAAATATTTAAAGAGGGTCAGAAAATTTTGGAAAAAATAATATTAACTTTCCTCTGCTCCACCTTACCACCGACTTTTATGAATCTGGACATAAAACAATTCCGAAAAGAGTTCAGAAGAAAAAAAGTGAATCAAAATATTAGGAGGGAAAAAAAATGTACAACCAATTAAAAAAAAAAATAATAATGAAAAATACCAGAAAATAGTAAAAACATTTGAAAAAAAACCCACTTTAAAAATTGATTTATCCAGAGCATGTCATCATTAAGATAAGAAAAAAAGTAAAAATTGGGGAAAAAATCCAACAAAACATGATGGGGATAGAAATATTTAAAAAATGTCAGAAAATGTGGAAAAAAATAGCAATTTCGCTTTAAATCCATCCATTTTTCTCTCGTACTTTTCCCGTTTCTGAAAACAATTGTGAGCGTTGTGGGGCGGGGTGAAGACGGCGGACCTGTTGCGGAGCCACGGCAGGTAGCCGGAGCACTCGCACTTGATGGTGGTGAAGGCCTGGCCGAACGCGTACTCGGGAAAGCGGCGCAGCTCGCGTTCGCTCAGGAAGCGGAAGCCGAACACCAAATCCCACCAGTAGGGCCTCTTGTCGCCGGGGGGCTCCTTAAAGATTTGGCAGCTGGAAGGGATCCACGAGGAAAGGTGACGTCAGCGTCTAAAAGCGTAAATCGATCCGATCCGGTCGTTATTAAAAAAATGAACGAACGTATTACCCGGAGGTGAGCAACACTCCCGCCTCGGGTCCGTCTTGGGACTGCGCAATCGCCAGGAGGTGGTCGAAGCTGTCCCGGAACCAGCGTCGTTGGCGTTCCAAGGGAATATCTAGTACAAAAAGAAGGTATACAGGTGGTGAATTATGTAAACACCACATATTCCTCATTATTGAAAATGGCACCGCTTCGTTGCCCACCTGGAAACTGGCCCACGAGCAGGATCCCGGCGGCCCCGTCGCTGGTGGTGTCCGGGCTGAACTTGTCGGCCAGCAGGGTGACGGAGCACCGGGGAAGACCCTCGGCCACCTGCACGGCCGTGGAGAAGCCCACCACGCCCGCGCCCACCACCGCCACCTTCCTGGACAGGAATGTATCATGTTATAATTAAGTGACCATTTTCAACGTTTTTTTTTTTTTTTATTTGACAGGTTTATGATAAGTGTCCTGGTTGCGCGTCGCTCGCACGTCGCGCCCTTGACTTTTGTTCCTATGATAATTATTACGCACGGTCCTCCGTGCAGGTGCGAGCAACGGACCAATTTTTAACAACAAAAACGAAATGTTTGTAAACACTTGTGCAAATATAACGAACCAGCTTTTCTGTTGCGTCTTGACGTCCATCGTCGACGTCAAATTTAATCGAAATATAATTTGTTCTCATACGCGTTTCGATCCGCTCTGCGTGTAAATCGGGTCATTCGGAGATCTCGTCAGAGCCTAGGTCTCGCGATAGTTCTTTCGACCGACTTGTTCCGGTTAGCACGAACACGGTAAGGTCCTAACAGCTCACTATCGCTTTATTATGCGACGGGGCTTTTTTAAACAAATGTGCTGCAAATCTTTGGTCAGTTTTTCTTCATTTACTTAAGTCACCGTTTCGTTTCAATTTTGTTGCGCCGATACAGAGCAAACAGACGTTTTCTTAAAGGCATACACATACAGCATGTGTTTATGGGAGGGCTAACCGGAAAAGTTGCACGTTGGTGTTTGAGCTGCAAACACCTTTTGAGAACGTTATCAACGTTCATAACTGCTAAAAATTATTTTGATATAATTCCCCCCAGTTGTTCTTAGTCGAATCCTCATCAAAATAGTTGTAAGTAATTCAAACGACTACTGTAAAGCTACGTAGAACTAAATATACTCTTATTAAAAGTTTAATTTTGTCGGACAGCGATTATTTAAATGAGGAAAATGCTATTTGCGACCAATTACCGTGTTTTGTGCAAAATAATATTTTATTAAACTATATCTTGACGTGACGTGAAAGAGAAAATCGTGATGCTAGTTTAACTTTTCTTTTTTTAATTTGTAAAATATTTATCATATATTTTTATCGTATTTATTTTGCAAAAATCAGATTAGGGGCAAAATGTATATATGTTAAGCGATTTCATCTTTTTATAATTGTGGTTTCACTGAAACGCGCCGGAAAGTAGCAATGTGGTGCTAACTGGGTAGCTACCTGAGTGGCTAGCCGCTAGCCTAAAATTGTAGCTCACCCGTTGAGCTGCAAATCACGCCCAAAACTCACGATGACATTGTTTATTCATTTCATGAATTAGAAAGTCCAGTACTCAAATGAAATCCACAACTTGAGGTGCACTTTCCACCTCCATTTTCCAAGCCGCTTATCCTTACAAGGGTTCACAGGAGTGATGCGGCCTATCCCAGCTAACTTTCATGATTGGAAACTAGCAGCAGTCAGAAGATTACACCGTAATACTTTTGCCAACACATGTAAGGTATTTTTTTCAAATCGTAAGATGTTCTTTGTATGTTCCATGTTCATAAAATCAGGCATTTAACAGTTTTGTGGTAAATTTCCTTCGCTTGTATCGAGCCTTTCTACCATCAAAGCGCTTTAACGCTGTTTCTTCCGTCACGTAGTGATGATCCAACTCGGGCCCAAGTCGTTTTTAACTCAATTATTGGGGTGAATCTAGTCGTTACATACCTTAAATAAAGCATAATCTTATTGAACATGACATAGTCTGACTTGTCTCGAAGGGGCAAAATCAGGACAAAAATTATCTTTATGTGTGTACCAATTCACTTGGCCACACCCCTTAAAGGCATTATCCCACAAAACGTCTTCAAAGCCACAACTTTTGCAGTCATAGCAATTTTTTTTTGTATTTAATAGTCACCGCAGGCGTGCCCCACTAATGTGTTTTGAATTCTTTTTAGCATCGCTCCGTTGAGGAAGATGACGCTGACGGCCTCGTCTTCCTCGCACAAGACGAGCATCCTGACAAAATTGGCGCGCCTCAGGAAGTGCGACGTGCTGTGTGACGTCACCCTGCTGGCGGAGGGCGAGCGCTTCCGGGCGCACAAGGCCCTGCTGGCGGCGAGCAGCGACTACTTCTCGCAGCTCTTCACCGCCGACGGCGCGGACACCTACCGGCTGGACGGCGTGGCGGCGGCCGTGTGCGGGAAGGCGCTGGAGTTCATCTACAGCGCCCGGGTGTGCGTCGAGGAGGGCGCCGGCGAGGAGCTCCTGGCCGCGGCTCGGCTGCTGCAGGTGGACGACCTCGTCGGGGCGCTGCAGGACACCGCGCGACGCAAGAGAGGGCGGGGCAAGAAGCGCCTGCTGGTCAGGAAGCGGAGGAAGAAGAGTCCCTCGCGTGACGACCGCGCCGACGAGCGGCGGGACGTAGCTGACGGCAGTCGAGGGGGAGAACAGCCCGGTCGCCCGGAGAGACGCAAGATCACGCCGCCTGCCAAGTACGACGCCTATAAGGTGGGCGGGGACGCGCCAGGGGGTGGAGGGGAAGGGGCGGAGCCGGCAACGAGGGGCAGGAAGAGAAAGTACCCCAACGCCGAGGCCAGGTGCCACGACTGTGGCAAGGGCTTCAAAAACCACCTCTTCCTGAAGATCCACCGGCGCACGCACACAGGTGACCTCCAGCCTCGCTAAAAACATTTTCATAAGAAAAAAAAAAAAAAAAAAACACTCGAAAATATTTTATGTACTTTATAAAATTATGAGGGAACCACGTCATTCAATGTTATGTAAAGATTTGCCTGAGTTTTTGTTTCGATTCAATGGAGATTGTGCTACTCCTTCTGCTGTGCCCAACATGGCCACCGGGGGACCGAAAAAACTCATAGGTTGGGTCGCTCGTATCTCAAGGCAGTGAGCAAGGCAGCAATTTGGCAGACGGAAAAATTCAATTCGTTTTTGTTTTTTTGTAAGCCACTGTCAAACTAAACATCAAACAAAGAGAATCACACGTGTTTAAATCCCCCACATGACTTTGCCTGCGGAAATCTCCCCCTCAACCTCCCGCCCAATGCAGGAGAGAAGCCGTTTTCCTGCCAGGAGTGCGGCGCGGCGTTCACGCAGAAGCACACGCTGGTGGTGCACCGGCGCAAGCACACCGGCGAGACGCCGTTTGTGTGCAGCGTTTGCTCCAAAGCCCTCGCCACCAAGCACAGCCTGCTGGAACACATGAACCTCCACCAAGGTGATCCGGTGTCGTTTACATCCGTTTACCCCCCCCCCCCCCAGGTGCGGATGTGGCTCATGGTACGGCCGTTTTGTCCCGTAGAAAACAAGTCGTTCGGCTGCGACAAATGTGAGAAGAGTTTCAGTCAGAGGAGGCAGCTGAAAAGTCATTACAGAGTCCACACAGGTCAGATGGAACCAAGTGTGTGTGTCCGTGTGTACTTTCATTTTATTATACAAAGTATTTAAACTATACACACATTTCTTCTATGCAGTTTATTATCAGGAAAAGCTAAAAAAAAATGCTTTAAAAAGCCAAATTTTGTTAGGCTTGGAACGCATTATTTCTTTTTCCATTGATTGTAATGGGAAATGTCGATTCGGTTTTTGAACAAATCACCTTCTGGAACGGATCGTGGTCGAGAACCGAGCTTGTACTGTACCACCTAAAAAAAGACTTCCCAGTGTTCCAAGTACATCCGTCACAGCCAACTTAAATATACTGAAGCGTAGTAGGCCAAAGTGTTCATCAAAAATAATCATCTTTAATCCTCAAAAGTATATTTGATAATATTGTAAGGCAGTGTAACATAACATCAACATTGCGCTGTAATAAAGGAAAAATACCGACATACCTAAGTGATTTACGTTATGATTCAATTCATATGTATTGCACATATATTTTAAAAATATATGTACCCTAAAAAAAGTTTGAATGCCAATAGAAAAAAGGTAAAAGGCAATTATTTTGCAATTAAGGGTTAAATACAACTGAACTGTACTTAAGTGCACTTACCAAATATCCCATACCGTCAACTCTGACTGTCAACATGTCATTATCCGAGCCGCTTATCCTCACAAGGGTTGCGGGAAAGCCGGAGACTACCCCAGCTAACTTCGGGTGAAAGGCGGACTACGCCCTGAACTGGTCGCCAGTCATATCACACTTTTGAGACTCGCTGTTCTAGGTCTTACCAATTAGTCACTTTTATTAATCAACAATTAAAATTGTTTGTTTTTTTTTTTGGGGGGGGGGACGAAGATTTTATTTCATTGATTTTTTTTTTTTTTTTTAATTTATTTATTGTGATGGGCTGGCAACCAGTTCAGGGTGTACCCCGCCTCCTTCCCGTTGACAGCTCGGATATGCTCCAGCACGCCCCGCGACCCTTGTGAGGATAAGCGGCTAAGAAGATGGATTTTTTTTCTCTCATTGTTACGTGTGCATTCATCATAGGAAAATCACTTCCAGAGTGCGCTCAGTGTCAGCGCAAGTTTTTGGATACGGCCCAGTTGAAGAAGCACCTGCGCACTCACACAGGTAAAATTCCCGACCAATCGCCACCGCGCGTGACGTCACATGATATCACAAAGATATTGTTACCGGGAGTATGTATTTAGTCGGTGGCTGTTGGGAGTGCTGGAACGGATTAATGGCGTTTCCATTCACTTCAATGGGTGAAGATGATTTGAGATGAGATGAGGGGGGGGGGTGCACTTGATTGTGGGTCCACTTTCCTCCTGAATGTTCCGGTTGCCGTGGCAGGTGAAAAGCCGTTCACGTGCGAGATCTGCGGGAAGTGTTTTTCCGTCAAGAGCACCTTGCAGACGCACATCCGCATACACAGGTGAGAAGACAACCGACCCGGCAAAAGTTTGGTAGCGTCCGTGTCCAACTCGCTAACGATAGCTCAAGTTCTGTTTACCGTCCCATTTGCGGTCTTTTAGTCCGCAGTTGGCTGCAGCGCTCCATTTTCCTGCCGCCCAGCGATAAAATAAGTCTACTTGTTTTCCTCTAGGGGGCGTCGTTCCGCGTGGTGCGTTCGCTGCAGCAGGTTTTTACAGTTTCCTATGGGAGGGTCTCTGTGGGACGACCTCATATTTTTAAAATAGGGGAAAAAAACGTAATCATTCTTTTTTTTTTTTTTAATTAAATAATTGGTAAATTATAAGTATCATTACAATGAAGCGTGTGTTTTCTTGTCATGTCATTATCCAAGCTGCCTATCCTCACAAGGGTTGTGGGAAAGCTGGAGCTTATCCAAGCTAGCTTCGGATGAAAGGCAGACTACATTCTGCACTGGTCGCCAGTTTTTTTTTTTTTTACAAATGAACATGCACTTTTGTCCCCTTTTAAAAAAACAAAACAAAAACGGGTGCCGACCCCTCATTCAGATCTGGATCTTCCAGTTTTGTACTCCGCAGTCTCTGCTTGGCCCCGTCTGGCCTCAGTCTCCCTTCGGATAAAACGGGCCCCTCGTCCTCCTCCGTTGTTGATGTTTGTACTCGAGTCTCCAGACTCTCGTGATGCGTTCAGTGCTGCGCTGTTTTCTTAGTTTTACACCCGCAGTACCGAGTAATGAGAAAATGTCCCGCGCGGTCCCTCAGAGGCGAGAAGCCGTACGGCTGCAGCGTGTGCGACAAGTCCTTTTCGGACAGCAGCGCCCGCCGCCGCCACGTGGCCTCGCACTCGGGCAGGAGGCCCTACAACTGCTCGGCCTGCGGCCTCTCCTTCACGCGCCTCGACAACCTGAAGACGCACATCAACAGCCACGACAAGGAGAAGGTGTCGCCGCCGCCGCAGCCGGAGGACCAACGCGGCGGCGGCGCCGGCGGCGGCCTGCAGGTTTTTGCTACATTGCATAAAATAGTAGTTCGCAAATGTTTTATTTTCAAAGTACCACCTCAGAAAAGAGTGTGGCAAGCCGAAGAATGAGATATTTAATATTACTGTAAATCCCGGCCTACAGAGACGCACCTGATTATAAGCCTCACCCAGGAAATACCATTTGGTACAGACATACGCCGCAGCTGTGTAAAAGCCGCAAGTGCCCACATTGAAACCCACGTTCAAACATGAGATATTTACAAAAAAAGACGGTACACAGAGTTTAACGCTAGCGCGGCACTAACGCTGGCGCTAACGCTAACAGGGCCGGTTAAAATAAAACTTGTCAGTAAATATCACTGAGAAACACCAGTAACACAGCAGCAACATGCTAGCACAGCGCTCACTGGGCCGGTAAAAGTCACTTCCTCGGCACATATATTCCACATGTCTCACTCGTACGAGTGCCCCCTTGCGGCCGTTAGAAAAAAAATGCGCAAATTAGCCGCATCACCCCATAGACCGCGGGGTTGATAAGCGTGTGAAAAAAGTTGCAGCTTGTAGGTGGAAAATTACTGGAGTGTAAGCCTCTGTAACATGCACAATTTGAATGGTAACAGAAAATAGAAAAAAAAATCAATTAAAATTAAAAGTATCTATCTGTTAAGCTAGCTAAATTATATGATAAATTATGTTTTTCATAAAGAACAATATTTGCGAGAGCCATTAAAATTTACATCACAAAAATATTGTACATAGGAGGGCTGGAACGGATTAATGCCATTTCCACTCGTTTCAATGAGAAAAGATAATTTGAGATTGTACTGTATTGAATGAGCTGAAGTTGGAAATGAACAAAACTCGTGAAAAAAGACAAAAGCAATCATTACATAAATGTAAAATAATGGAGCCCGCTTTGTGAAGTAAACGTTGTGCGCTACTAAAACTCCGACCAGGTCCAGAAGTATCAGCTGGCTGCGGGCCCGGAGCAGGAGATCCAGCTTCTGGTGACCGGGGACAACATCAGCCTAGCCGCGGGTCAGGCGCAGGAGATCGGCTTGGTCATGCCTCAGATCGCGACGTTCGGTACGCCGGAGGAGGCTCAGGCCGCGCCGCGGGCCGAGCCCGCGCACGTCATCGCCCTCAGCAAGGAGGCCGCGGAGAACCTGCACGCGGCGAACGGGCCGGGCCAGGGGCCGGCGAAGCCGCACGGCCGGGACGGCCACGCGGACCAGCCCGTCTCCGTCGTCGACCGGATCTCCGGCCGCCGCTTCCACGGACACACCTTCCAGATCCAGGCCGGGACCGTCTCCTGCCTCTACACCGCCGCCGGACCGCCACCGTTGCAGGGCTGAGCTCGGCTCGGCCCGGCAGCACAGAACCGGTAAACAACACTCCTGCCGTTCATTTAAAAAAAAAAAAAAAAAACAAATGCGGCAGACAAAAATAGTTTAAATAAAGTTCATTCAAAGGGCGACACCGAGCTGTTGTAATTTTTATTTTTTTTAAACAACATTTCAGCTTCCTCGTTTGCAGTGCGTCGCGTCGGGGGCAGTTGACGGGATCAGAGGTTTGGGGGTGCTGGGATTCATTTTATTGGGGGGGGTGGTTGATATTTCGATATGTAAAAACAAGATGCCAAAGAAATGTGCAAATTCGGCAGTTTACAACTCACTAAAATGGCGGACTTTTGCCGACATCTGACAAGAAAAAAAACACACACGGGTGAGCTAACGTTAAGCTAATTTTGTCTTTCCGAGATGATTATTTCAGCACATAGGCTTTAAACTCTACTTAATTTTTTATTGAACATATAGAAACAAGTAATTTGACAATAATTTATGCCAAATCAACTTTTTTTTTTGGCTACTTTTTCCACTCTGTAGCATTAGCAGCGCTCGTAAACTAGCTTCATGCTCTCCAACTCGCATGAAAACGTTTGGCAAATGTAGTTAAAAAAAAAATGAACACCATAGACGACGCAGTAACAGCAGACATTTTTCAAATCGATGATAATATATTCACTTCTTACTTAAAAGAAAAACAGAATGCTTGTTTTTATTTCAATGGTCTCTGGGAAGTCTTAATTTCGGTTTGTTTGCTCTTGAACACAACAATATCATTTAAAATATTCAAATATTGAACTGCCCCGGTCTTGCCGTGCCCTTAAGCGCTACCATGGCAACGGCAAACTAAGCTACATTTTATAAATGCGTAAAAAAAAAAAAAAAAAAGATCAGCGGCAGTCCCCTTAGATACAGAGGACCTATTGGCTGGGACCTCAGAGCCGAGGAGCCAATAGGAGACAGCCAAAGCCGGGCCTACCCGGAAGCATGCGATTCCTTTTTTCAGCGGAATTTCATTTTCATTTTTTACACACACCCGAAAGACATTCGCTAGAGTGAAGGCTTTATTTACATTTCTTTTCTTTTTTTTGTTTTGTTCTTGCGCCAGAAAGAGAAGCGGGCTGACGTCATCGCACACAAATGATTTCACACTTCAAATACTATCATTAGAAAATGGCGCTAAACTTTAAAAAGGGATTTAAAAACAAGGTGTCACATGACTGGTGCAAAAAAAGAACAAAATTTAAAATGCACAAAAAACTCAAGTGCCCTTATTGTAGCCTGGCTCCTTCCACTCTGTACACTTTTTAGGTGTGCGCGCAGAAACATTTGGCAATATTTTCAAATTGTGTGATCTTAAAAGGGGTTAGAATGGCTCTGAAGATACCGGCCCCCGTCACAAGGTGGCAGCACCTACTGTGGTGTTGATTTAAAAGGCGGGAGGTGCCTTTGCTAATACCCCACCCTCCTATTTTCATATTTATAGCACCAAAAGTCACCAAAACAGACAGTGGAAATATTGCAAAGTGTCCTCTGTAGGCTGCCGTTACACTGCAACTTTTCATCGCGTTGTTTGGCGAGTTTCTCTACAAGAGAGAGGAAAAAAATAACGAGCAATATCACAGAATTAAAGAATAGCTTATACGTCTCCTGTTGTTTAGTTTGGTCTGGACTGCACATCTCGTCAAGTTATTGATCGACGTACAGCGATTAACAAACATAATAGATCAGTACCCAATGTAAAGTTCAATATTGCAGGAACAGTCAGATGAAGTTCAAGTGACAACACTGTAATAATATTGCAAGAATAAAACTGGAAATCCATGCAGGGGGGGAAGAAAAAAAATCCTAATTTTACAATGTCAGTCATTAAATTACGGGAATAAAGGAGCAATATTATTTTAAAAAAAAAAAGCAGACTTGAAAAAAAAAAACTTTTACGAGACGAGTCTTAAGTGATCGTGAAAGTCAAATTAACTCGTATGAAGGTTTAAAATTATTACAACAAAGGGATGTGAAAAAAAAATGCCATATTTACAAGAGTAAAATTGTAAAATAATGTGGAAAAAGCCAAAATTGTGGGGAAAAAAGTTGCGTGAAAAACTTTCAATTTTCTGTGAAAAAACTCATGAGAATAAAGCCAATACGATGAATGAAATTTGTATATTAAAATTGGGGTAATAATATTTGGATTTAGCGGGGGGGGGGGGGAATCACCATGAGGAATAAAGGTGCGATACAACAAGAAAAAAAATTATTGTGAGAATAAAGCAAAGTTGTTGAATCACAATATTAGTGAAATAAAAATTGGGATAATACCCAAATTGTTATAAATCCTAATTTTATGAAAATATTTTTGCAATATTACGGTAGTAAAGGTGCAATATAAATGGAAAAAAAATCTTAAGATGAGAAAAATATAAATTTAAGGTGGGGGGTAAGCAAAATTTTCCGGGAAAGGTCTTAACGATGTGATGGGAATAAAAGTGCAATACCGCAATAAAAAAAAAAAAAAAAAAAGTCAGAAAATGAATGTTTACAATATGTGAACGTGAGTCGTTGCTGTAGTTCCGATAAAGTACAACGTGGCTTCGGTACGGAAATGCGAATTAATCCCGACCCGTCGTCGTGGTGACCGTGGCAGATGAACCGCATTTTACTTGGAGTGATTAGATCGCATCGTGACTAAATTATTATATTTTTCGCGTGTAAAGCAGGCGCAGTCCCGAAGAACTCTCGTCGTGTTGCATCTTAGTGGTACGCGAATGCTAATTGCGTCGTAATCGAGAGTTTCAGTTTTGACGTACCTTCAAAGGGGACAGAGTTTGTTTTGTTTACCCCCCCCACCCCCTCCCCACATTGATGGTCCGGCCAAAGTTCCAGTGGCTCATTTTGGCTGAAAAGGGCCAAAGGTAAGCAGAGCTGCAGTGTTAGCACACATTAGCCTTATCTAACAGTGTTAGCAGGATTAGCTTCTGATAGCGTCCTTATGATGTTTGGCAAAATTGTCGACGCGAGTGTGACTGCGGGGTTATTTGGGTTTGGCCACGTCGTCCGCCACAACTGCTAACGTTACGTACGCGACGCTAATGGTTTGGTGGGTTCACTAGCGCTGAATGCGATCTCCACGTGGGCACGTGGTTGGCAAGGCGACGGAAATCCCAGTTGTGATGTAAACGCAGTCTACAGCGCGCTAACCGCGTCATTGACGCTAAACGTCGCACACCGGCGAGCGCGTCAATGTTATCCTGTTTCTAATGACCAAAAATACGCGCAGAAATAAAGCACACAATGTAGCTGTACACGTTGATATTTGGTATGCATCAACTTTTCGTTCTAGCCTCTCATCAAAGACAAAACATAAATAAAGATGTCAAGTATCATTTTTTTTAATTTGTTTTTTGTGGTGTAAACGGGGTCTCGGTCCCGGTTTGGCAAAAAAAAAAATGTCGACGCGAGAGAACGTAATAATCTTCCCTGAGACAAACGCAACTTTTTTTTTTCTTTTGTTCCTGTCCCGGTATGAAACTGATGTACACATCGCTCAGGTTCAATTATGTTTTTTTTTTTTTTTGTATGTGTGACTTCAGAGAACAAGACCCAAAACCTTTAAGTGCGGCGGCGGACCAAGCAAAAGAAAAACCGAAGCGATCGGCGTTACGGCGATCATTTCGTCGTTTAAAAAAAAAAAAAAAAAAGAGTCAGGGTCTCGTTTCTCTGTCGGACTTCAAAGTCCTCAGGAGCCAGATCAGACAAATTAGTCCATTTGATCCGGAGTCAACATCCGCACATCTGATCCGGTTTAACGCATTGAGGTCTGTGGCCAGCTGGTCTTGTTTCTTTACTGTCACACCTCAAATTAACCAGGATGGCAAAAATAATAATACGACGCCAACACTTGAACACTTTCTTCTCCCGCTAGCGGAGTCTCGTTCCCGCCGCGTCCCGAGCGCCTCAGCTCTGGACCCAGCTCTGCGCCGACGTCCGCTTGAACCCCCCCGGGGGGACGTTGGCGTTGTGGGCGGCGTCAAAGCTCAGGTCCAGGCAGTCGGCGTCCATCAGCTCGTTGCGGATGATGGAGTCCATGTCGCATTCCAGGCCGCCATTGAACACCTCCAGGTCCAGGTCGGCGGCGGGGAAGCGGTCCTGGCCGGGCAAGGCCGGGGATCCCTTGGCGGGAGACTTGAGGCCGTTTCCGCCGGGGACGGTCGGGACCTGCGCCTGCACGTTGGCGGGGGGGGGGACGTGGTCTTTGCGCAGAAGCAGCGCGTTGCGGCGGGAGTTCTGCAGCGCCACGGCGGTGCTGGCCTGCGACATGAGCGGGTCGGACTGGGTGAGCAGGACGTTGCCGGAGTCCAGGCTGAGGAGGTCCTGCAGGGTCAGGTGTGCGGCGCAGGAGAAGGTGGTCTGCTTGTTCTCCTGGATGGTCTGCATGGGCGGCTGGCGCAGGCTGGCGATGGACGGCGGGCTGAAAAGCGGGTTGGGGACGTAGCTGCCGACGGGGCTGCCGAAGGTGAAGACGGCCCCCCCCTGGCCTTTGTCGTCGTCGTCCTCGGCGGGAGGAGGCTGCTGCGACGCCATCACGCCCATGTTGTCGAGCAGGTCGTCCATCAGGTCGTCTGCCAGCCCGTCGTTGAGGTTCATGGTGCCGGCCAGGTCGGAGAGGCCGGCGGGCCCCGCCGACGGCGACACACTGCTGGGGCTGGAGTACAGCATGGGGGACAGCGGCGAGTCGTCCACGGGCACCTCGTCCAGTTCCAGGTTGGCCAGGATGGGCGACAGCCGCCCGCTCAGCGTGCTGGCGTTGGAGTTGGTGCGCGAGCGGAAGTCGGTCCAGGCGTCCAGCTCGTCGCTGCTGCGCGACGTGGGGCTGCCCGTCCACTTGGAGAGGCTGGACGAGCTCTCGGAGCTGCCGTCCTGGGCGGCCTGCAGCGAGGCTTTCTTCTTGGTGGCGCGACCCCGGGCGCCCTTCATGTACTTGCTGTTGTCCATGGAGACGGCGCGCCGGCGCGGCGCCTTGCCGCCTTTGCCGCCGTCCGGGTTGACCATCCACCACGAGCTCTTCCCCGTGCCTTCGTTCTGGACCTTCACGAAGCGGCTGTGCAGGGACAGGTTGTGCCGGATGGAGTTCTGCGGAGGAAAGGCGAGTTTATTTCCATTCCTATATTTACAAAGCAAAAAGTGAAATAACAGGAAGCACGTACCTCGGGTCAAAAGTTTCCAACATGCGGCAAAATCACTCTTTTTGAAATATGTATGTCTTAAATCAGGTTCAGCGTCAATAATGCCGCGATTCCCGACCAGGTTCTTCGGAAGAACAAAACAAAACCTCGAGAGGAACCGGAAAAGTCGCAAAATAGAGCGAGCAGATGATTCCGTTCGTCACGTTTTTCGCGTAACTCCACCTGGAATCCGTGCTTCGAAAATTGCGGAACCCGGGGGGAAAAAAACGAGACCGCGCAGTCGTTCCTCCAAGAAAAGTTCCCAGGAGTCGACCCTGGTGCCCCCGCGTGCGCACTGCAGGATTACAAAAATCTATCCCCGTCACAAATACACAAATCTCGCAAAGCTCTCATCAGACTTGATTTCGCGACAGATGAATTGGTTTTCCCAAGCAGGGCCGTAATCCTTCAACGTCATACGTGAAGCGTTTGGGTGGGGGGGTCGGGGGGGGGGGTATACGTTCAATCTGGATATGTCCGCAAAACAAACGTAGCCGAAATGTTAGCCGGAAGCACTCACACACGCTAAAATTTCAATTAAAAAAAAGAAATGATGTTACACAGTCTGCACTAACAAAAAGCACAGTAGCTAAAAAAAAAATATGTTAAGAATGGCAAAACAAAAAAACAAAACCCAACAAACTACACAAATGATATGACATAATTTCTCATCTTCCCATAAAGCAGATGTATCTTTGTCATGGCTGCTTTTCGTTTATACTCTCACAATTTCTGTTAAACGGAGGTGAAATTGTCATCCACAAAACTTGTGATATATTTAGCCAAATATGTAAATAAGAGGCACGGTGGGTCAGCATTGGCCTCACAGTTCTGAAGTCCCGGTCTGAACCCGGACCCGCCTGTGTGGAGTTTGCACGTTCTCCGGGCACTCCGGTTTCCTCCCACTTCCCAAATTGCCCCTAGGTGTGATTGTGAGTGTGGTTGTTTGCCTCTACGTGCCCTGCGATTGGCTGGCGAGCAGTTCAGGGTGTGCCCCGCCTCCTGCCCGTGGACAACTGTGATCGGCTCCAGCACTCCCCGCGACCCTTGTGAGGATAAGCGGGTAAGAAAATGGACGGATGGATGTTTATTAAAGATATTTTTGGAGGTGGAACAGATTAATCCTATTTCCATTGATTTCAATGGGGAAAGTTGATTTGAGTTGGATGTATTTTTGTATTCATTTTTATGAGCGTTTTGTTGAAAATGGATGGATGTATTGTATTCAACTGAATATTGGGATTGCAGTTCTAACATGTAGTGAGAGTGACGTGCTTCACTTCTTTTGTGTTTGACCAACGCTCGTGAGGATAAGCGGTAAGGAAAATGGATGGCTGGAGAGTGTTCCGCAGAACTTTGAGAGAAAAATGCATCAAATAACTTTTTGTAATGCAGCTAAAACACAAATTGCAGAAAAAATGATAAAGCTTCACATTTGTTAACTTACATAAAAGTGTAGCTTTTTAAAATATAAATTTGTAAATAAAATAATAAAAAATGCCGAAAGCCCCCAGTGAATAATTTTTGACTATAATTGACTCCCCCTCTCCCCAATTTTAGTTTTGCCTATCAATGTGGCGGCGTTGCAGGTGCGCGCCGCGGTGACGTCCGGAACGTCCGGAGCTCGCTGACCTTCCACCCGGCCGAGCTGTTGCTGTCTCCCTTGTCCTTGAAGTAGGGCACCGAGCGGACCATCCAGTCGTAGATCTGCGACAAGGTGAGCCTCTTCTCGGGGGACGACTCGATGGCCTGCGTGATGAGGTCCGCGTACGAGTAGTTGCCCCAGGCGTTCCGGCGGGCCGACGACTTCCGCAGCTGTTGCGAAGCCGGGGCGGCCGCCGCCGTCGCCAGTTGCGCCGGCGACGGCGAGCCGTCCGCGGCCTCCGAAGCTACCCGGAGGCCGGAGGGAGCGCGCGCGCTCAGCGCGAGAGTCCCGGCGCTCTCCCGGGGCGCACCTCCGCCTCCTCCCTCCTCGTCGTCGTCGTCATCTTCTTCGGGGATGACATCAGCGTCGCTGGCCCCCGGTTTGCCCGCAGCGCCGAGCTCCGGACGGGGCAGCGGCCAAGTGCAAGAGCGCGGCCGCTTCTGGGGCTCGAAGTCCGGGTCGATCTCCACGTTCGGCTCTCTGGCCTCGGCCATGTCGCGGTGGGCGATGAGCGGGTCGGGAAGTCACTCGGGTCGCATTCCATCAATGTGTGGGGTGGTGCAGTGGAGGGTGGGGGTGGCTCGGGTGCCGTCTATTTGCTGGAATGCGGGTTAAGCGGACATCCTCGCGGCGGCTTTTCCTCGTCGACCCGGGAGAGGAAGGGGGTGATCTCCGCCTGGCGTTCCTCCGCGAGCCCCTCGAAGCATTTAACACGTCACTCCGCTGCCATTTTGACCATTTCCTCGTGCATCTTCACCGCTGCACCTCCTCCTTCCCGCGGAAATACACGGCCCCCGACTCAGGCGCACTTCGCCTCCACGACGACGTTTGCACATGCAAAACGTTCGCGAAGCGACACAATCTTCTTCTTCTTCTTCCTCCTCCTGCTGCTGCTGCTGCGTCTCCTCTTCTTCCTCGTCCTCCTCTTCTGCGCTGCTCCGACAAAAAAAAAAAAGAGCACAGTATGGAGCAGTGACGTCACTCACTAGCTCCCCATGGGGATGCCCAGCAGGGTGCACATCATATTTAAAAAAAATAAATAAAAAAAAGAGAGGAAAAATGGCAGCTATCACTATTAAACGGATTGGGCTTTTTTTACTATTATTTTTTTTTTTTACACAAAGTAACACCTAAAAGTACTCTATTGTAAATGTTTTTAATATTCCGAATGAATGGAGTACATCACGTAGATTTCAATACAGAATACCTGAAACCAAGATTCCACCAGATGTCGCCAAAGTGTCATCGGTTAGCAAAAAGTACGGCAAATTAAAATGTTTTTCTGGGTATAACAGTCCCCCCCCCCCAAAAAAAAAAATACAAATGTTTTTACTCTGTAGATTTTTTTAAATAAAATAAGACGTCATACTGTCAAACAACAACGCTAGCGTTAGCTGCTAACTTTCACACAGCAGTACGTTGAGCATTAGCTTAGTAACTAATAGCATGTTGTTTTGTTTCTAGGGCTTACCGAGGACGTTTTAGGTGTTTTTAGGGTAAAATATCAACACTAATAGTTTATAATAAAAATATTGTCGTTATATTGGAAGCAACCACGCTAAAATTCACCGCGAACCAGCACACAGCCATATTCTGAAAGCTAGCCATTAGCGGCTAATAGCCTGCCCACCCGTTTTATTTGGTGAAATATTGACATAATTTCTGAAAATTAAAAACCACACGTACAATGTCAAGGAATATCGTGTACATTTAATTTGAGGACATTTTGAGTTGCATTTTACAAAATTCTTGACTTAGAACATTTTCGCATGTATTGCTTGATGTCACGACAGCTTGAAATCCTTCCCCACGTCGTCTTCACGCAGTTGGACCGCTTGTGTTAAAAGCTTTACCGTAAAATCACGTCTTAAAGTGCAAAAAGATTGCAATAAATAATTTCTGTACATCTCCCACCAAGATCATTCGGAGTGAGTACTTTGAGTAGGAGTAGTGTTCTTCTGTTTCAAAACTCGGCGTATTGGAGCTACACTGAAAAGAAGGGGGGAGGAAAAAGTTGCATATTTTTATATTGTGAGAATTTTTTTTATTTACAAAGTTATAGTTTATTTTTGGAAAAATTAGTATGTCTATTTTTGAGTGAGTTATAGTTGTATTTTTCTTAAAAACTTTAGTTGTATATCTTCAAGATTAAGTCATTATTTTTAATAGCAAAATCAAGAGAATAAAGCATATTTTTGAAGATTTGGAATACTAAAAAATAGACTTAATATTTTAATTTTGTGTACATCTTTTTTTTTTCTTTTCAGTGTAGCCTTAAACCCCAATTTTAAAAACACATTGTTTTCCCCTTTCATTTACATTTTTAGCCCACAAACAATGGTTTTATTTTTTTTTTTAACGGTACATTTGGGATGTTGAAAACCAAAATAATGAAATTAAAAAAAAAAAAACGGAACTGGATTAACGTTTGGTCTTGGTGCTGCGGTCCCCCTCCAGCCAGTATTCTTCGCTCTGCATCTCGCTGAGCCTGGAGACGGTCCTCTGGAAGGCAAACATCTCCTCTTCACCGCTGAAAATGGACAGACCGCTGGCCTCCTCCTGTCAACACAGTGAGTCGTCAATTCATCTAAACAACAGGAAAATCCATATATATATTTTTTTTGCCTTTCAGATGAAAAGTAAAAACTCCAAAAGTGTTGGAAATCTTCAGCTGAATGCGACAATCATAATTTAAGGGGGTGGGAGAAAATGATTATCGCATGGTTATCTCTCAATCGTGCACGGCTGCTTCGTTGCGGTGATGGCTACATCGAACAATGTGAATATTTGTTTCATCTGTTGATTTTTTTTTTTTTTTTTTTTTCAATTAATAGATGAATCAGATTAAAAAGAGTAGCGGTGTCTTGTCTTCCTGCAGGTCGAGTAGCTGGGGCAGTCCAAAATGGTGCGTGCCAACGTGATGTAGTTTTGCTACATGTTGGTTAGCGTTGCGATTGTGAAAATGCTTCTCGGACTAATATTTTCCATTTTATTGCAAGTTTGAAATGAGATCAGAGGGCTAAAAGGTCCAAAGTAACATTCGTATACCGTAATTTCCGGCCTACAAACCGCGACTTTTTTCCACACGCTTTCAACCCTGCGGTTTATGCGGTGGTGCCGAGCTAGCGTTAGCACAATGCTACCGTGGAGCTAGCTTTAGCACGGGACTAGCATTAGCGCGGTGTTAGCGTTAGCACGGGGCTAGCGTTAAACTCTTTCTGTGTACCGAATCTTATAACCAGGTGCACCTTACGGTAGCCTAAATAGATCAAAAAATAATCTTGAGTAGTTTCTCCAAGACCCTGAATAAGAAGTTTGAAAGGTGAATCTTATTGATACTGGTCTGGTCCTGGGATCAGTTTGACACCCATCCCTAATCTTAGTGACGAGCTCCTACTCTTTTGAGTCCCAGGTCATCCATGAGGATGTGGCTCTCGTCGTGGCCGTGGTCGCCCTCGAGCACGAAGATTTCCTCCAGCGGGTGATCGGCCAGGATCACGACGCGCACCTGAAAACGGCACGCGGGTAAAACGTTCAAAACTTTTTCAGAATTGTATCTAAACGTGTTCGCTGAGGAAATAAATGGAAATGATGCGGTCATAGTTTGTAGTAACCAAAAACAGATTTGCATGAGCCAGTATCACGGCGGGGAGAAATATGTCGTAGTCCCATCATCATAATATCTCTCCGTTTAAGTTCCACATGAAAGGAGAGCAGTAAAACGCAACCTTGTGGTCGTAGAGCGCGTCCACCAGCGTGATGAGCCGGCGAGCTTGCGTTTTCTTGTTGATCGTCAGCAACGGGACGTGGCGGATGAAGACGGTGTCGAACAGGCGGGAGATCTCCAGGTAGTCGCTGGCCCCCAGGGGCTGAAACCAGCAACAGGTCAGTCACTTTGGATGAAATGGATTAGAAAAGATGGCATGAAATCTTGCATGAGTAGAACTACGGCTTGAACACGTGCGACTGTGAACCCGAACTAGGTTAAAATTTGTATTTCCGGTTTCTTCCCACATCCCGAAGACATGCAACACCCTAAAATTGCCCATAGGTGTGATTGTGAATGCGCCTGTTTGTCTCTATGCGCCCTGCGATTGGCTGGCGACCAGTTCAGGGTGTGCCCCGCCTCCTGCCCGTTGACAGCTGGGATAGGCTCTGGCACGCGACGTGACCCTCGTGAGGATAAGCGGCAAAGAAAATGGATGGATGGATGGATGGACAATCCTATCTTCCCATTGGTCGGCTTGTCGTCTATGCACGCAACACTGTAAAAGTGCCATCCATATAAAACTCGAGGGCTGCACTACCATTATAATTTCATATTAAGGTGGGGCCCACAAAATATCGTGTCGCGGGCCGCAAATGGCCCACGGGCCGCCAGTTTGAGACCGCTTGTTTAGCGCATGTATGAGTGGTAAAACCATTTAAAAATGGTCTGTAGTCTTTTTACACTTTTTTTTTTTTATATACACAATTGTTGTTCTTTATGTCGGAATTTCCTGCCCCCACCCTCCACCACCGTTGGGATTTGTGGGGGGAAAAAAAAAAAAAAACTTATTAATAATCTCCTCTGTGGTATTCAGTGCGGTTTTCCGTAATCCATTTCTGCGTATTGATTACTCTGCAGCTTTACCCTGTCACACAGCTCCTCAAACGTGCAGTCCAAGATGGTTCCGCACGCTTTGTTCAGACGTACTTTCCTGTTGTGCACGTTGAGCACCCTCGGCCGCGTTACTGTGGAGTACATATTAAAATTACTACTCTGTTATGAAAATATGACCGATCGAATTATGCAAAAGGCCTTACTGTCGTTCTGCTTGAAGGCCAGCTCGTCAAAAAGCTTGTCAAGACTTTCTTCTGCTTCGGGCTCACCGGAACTGATGTGAGCATAACAATAATTGGAAGGAATTATAATAATAGTAATATATATATATATATTTTTTTTTTAAAATACATGATCCATGGACGTCTTACAGGAAGTAAAGTTTCCCGGCGGCGGGTCTGTTCCTCTTGCGGTAGTCAATCCCTGAATCCAGACGAAGAGTTTGGCAATATTTCTGTGCAATATTTAGATGGACTGAGCGCTATCATATTTCATTATTTGCGTTATCATTATTATTTTTTGAAAGTCTTACCTGCAACACGGCAATAAAAGGCACAAAGTTGACCCTTTGCAGCCCATTCTTGTACAAGTCTGAAAGAGAAGAAAATTCATTTCAATTTTTAGTTTTTTTTAAATATTTATTTGAATTCAATGGCGTTAGAATCCTTTTTATTTATCATTCCATATTTAATTGAATCCAGTTTCTAACTGAACAAAATTATTTTTATTTGTATCACAATATAATTACATTCCTAATTTAAAATAATTAATATACAATTTAATTAAATGTATCAAATTTAATTCCAATTGAATTTAATCCGTATGATGTGAGTTAATTCCTGCTTTAATGGTAAGTCAAAAGTAATAATTGATTTATAATATCAATTTACACCTGATATAATTTGATTATGAATTGTCTGCATGGTAGTCTAATATTTTTATTTGTAAAAGAGTAAAATTTAAAATCTTACTTAATTCCGAAATGTATTTGATCTAATATCCAACTAAATTTAATGAATCCCGCCATGTACCAACGCAATAATAATCATATTATTACGACAATTACAGCTGGTGTAGTGGATTTGCGCCCAACGTCCGGTTCAGAACTTTCCCCACGTGGCCTCACTTCTCACCTTCAGGGATGCGATTGGACGTGGCCACGACGACCACGCCGTGGAGAAACAAGTTCTCAAACAGCTGCTTGAGAATCATGGCGTCGGCGATGTCCGTCACCTGCAAGGACGTCGCGCGATAGTCCTCATCGCCGTCACGTGCATCGGCGTTTAGTCGTTACCTGGAACTCGTCGAAGCACAGCAGGCAAGCTTCCTCGCTGATCTCCTCGGCCACCGGGGCGATGGGGTCGTAGGATTTGGCCATCTTGCCCACTTTTCTCTTTGGCAAACTCTGCTTAAGGCGATGGATGCCTGCACGGTCACGCGAGATTCGACTCAAGGCCGCGATAATCCATACACGCGAGCTGCAACATTGCTAGAAAACCATCTAGAACTTGTTCTTCTTTTTCTTTCGGCTTGTCCCGTTCGGGGTCGCCACAGCGTGTCATCTTTTTCCACCTCGGCTTATTTCGTGCATCTTCCTTTCTAAGACCAGCTGTCCTCATGTCCTCCCTCACCACATCCATCAACCTTCTCTCCTCCTTGACAGCTCCATCCTTACCATCCTTCGACCAATATACTCCCTCTCTCGCCTCTGGACATGTCCAAACCATCCAAGTCTGCTCTCTAACCTTGTCTCCAAAACATCCAACCTTGGCTGTCCCTCTAATGAGCTCATTTCTAATCCTATCCAACCTGAACCTCAACATCTTCATTTCTGCCACCTCCAGTTCTGCTTCCTGTTGTCTCTTCAGCGCCACCGTCTCTAATCCGTACATCATGGCCGGACTCGCCACCGTTTTATAGACTTTTCCTCCATCCCGGCGGAGACTCTTCTGTCGCATAGAACACCAGACACCTTCCGCCAGCTGTTCCACCCCGCTTGGACCCGTTTCTTCACTTCCTTACCACACTCTCTATTGCTCTGTATTTGAAGTCATCCACCCTCGCTATCGCTTCGCTCTTCCTCCTCCGCCCCTCTCATTCACGCACATATATTCCGTTTTACTTCAGCTAATCTTCATTCCTCTGTTTTCCAGTGAGTGCCTCCATCTTTCTAATTGTTCCTCCGCCTGCCCTCTGCTCTCACTGCAGATCACAATATCATCTGCGAACATCATGGTCCAAAAGCCCCTTCCAGTCTAACCTCGGCTGTCAGCCTATCCATAACTACCGCAAACAGGAAGGGGCTCAGCGCGGATCCCTGATGCAGTCCCACCTCCAATTTAAATTCTTCTGACACACCTACGACACATCTCACTGCTGTTCTGATGCCCTCGTACATGTCCTGTACTATTCTAACATAATTCACCGCCACAATAGACTTGCGCATGCAGTACTACAGTTCCTCTCTTGGTACTCTGTCATCGGCTTTCTCTCGATCCACAAAGACGCAATGTAGCTCCTTCTGGCCTCCTCTGTATTTTTCCACGAGCATCCTCGAGGCAAATAATGCATCTGTGGTACTCTTTCTCGGCATGAAACCATACTGTTACTCACAGATACTTCGGTCCCGAGTCTAGCCTCCACTACTCTTTCCCGTAACTTCATTGTGCGGCTCATCATCTTTATTCCTCCGCAGTTTCCACAGTTCTGAACATCGCCAAATGGGGACTAGCACACTTATTTTCCTCCATTCTTTTGGCATCTTCTCTCCCGCTAGTATTCTATTGAATAAGTCGGTCAAAAACTCCACAGCCACCTCTCCAAATTGCTTCCATTCCTCCGCCGGTATGTCATCAGGACCAACTGTCTTTCCATTTTTCATTCTAACTTCCCCCCTTACTAATCATTGCCACTTCCTGGTCATTCACGTTTTCCTCTTCTACTCTACCTTCTCTCCCATTTTCTATTCTGTCCCACCTCTGATATAATAATAAAAGCGCACTCACGTTTGTGTACGTCCAACATGAAGCCGTGGAAGTGGACCCTCTTTTTCTTTTCCGTCTCCACGTGCGAGTAGAACATGTCCATGACCATGGTTTTACCCGTGCCTGAAATATCGTCAATCATCTTAGTATTAAAAAAATAATAATAATTCGGAGGGTCATGTGGATGGATCCCTTACCAACGTCGCCGTAAATGTAGTAACCCTTCGGAGGCTTCGGCTTGGCGAATAACTGCAAAAAGGGGAAAATGTCACCAAATCTACTGCGTTATATTCATTCATCTGGATATCGTCAATATTGATTCAGAATGGTCAAATATCAATATTAGGACTGTCCAATATCATGATGACAAATTTGACATTTTAATCTGAATTTTAGTACCGGTAAGTAGGCTTGGAAATCACAATGTGTTAAGATGCAATATCTCAATATTCTTACACTGAAAATGATTCCACTCTACAAAGATATTTTTCAAACGAATGCTATATAATCATTTATTATGATGGCCAACCTTAAGTATGACAATATCATCAGTATTGCGACGTGTCTCAAACAACAGCTCTTATTCCTTCCTGTTAATTTGTATTTTACATCCATTTGGCTTTTGAAACTTTTAAAAATAGGCATATATCAATTCCAATCATATATTTGTGCACCTTTTGGAATATGGACGCGGGCGTGTTGCTGTACCCGCGGAGCGTTTTGTGCAGCTGGTCCAGTCTGAGCATCACAGCCCTCTGATGCTCGTCCTCGCGCAAGGTCCCGTCCCGGATCAGCCTGCCGTAGTGGTCCAGGGGGCCGCCCGAGCCGGCGCTGGTCTCGGCCTGCGCCTCAAGCCGGGCTTCCGCCGCGTAGCCTTCTCGTACGGCGACAACAACAAAAACGTGGCGATATTAAGACATTTTGCCGACTTTGTATACAACCGAGAGCAAAAAAAATTGACGCGACAGAACGGACTAACACTCAAGTACAAATCTCTCTTTTTCAAATGTAGGGACCTTTGACCTTTATAGCCCATTTTTGGGGGTGCTGAAGCAAAAAAATAAGACCATGGTTCATTTTTGATACTATATACGATAGGTACGCGTTCATTGTACATTGTGCGTCATTATTTTGCGTGTACAAGGCTTGTTTATTATTGCACCAAAACACACACAAGCTGATGTCGTCCACGTTTCCGTCTACAACCTCAATTTTGTTTTTTTTTTTTGTATTTAGAGAAGCGGTTTTGGTCCTTTTTATTAGAAATTTTTCTCCGTTCAGAACCTGTCGGTACGTATATATTTTTTCTAAAGTACGGTACAACCTCGGTTCTCGACCACAATCTGTTCCAGAAGGAGGTTCGAGAACCGATTTGTTAAAAAACCAAATCGATATTTCCCACGATTTGTTCGAGAACGGCGACGTTCGAGAACCGGGGCTGTACTGTACTTCATTTCTGTATTATATGTACTTATCGATGCATAAGTGAAATATGAAGGTGATATGATCGCTCACGCTGTTTTTTTTTTTTTTTTTTTTTTTTTAAACGGTCGCAAAAATGTTGGTCGGATTGCAAAATCGGTAAAATTGCCGGATTTGTTGCTTTTAATGGGATTATATGCAATTACAATGAAAATAAGTGCAAATGGTAATTCTTTCGTCAAGCGGTCACTGAAATTTCATGAAAATCCGTTGAGAAACAATAAAGTTATGACATTTTGAAGATCCTAATTAACTGGGAAGGTCACAACTTTTTTGCGCTTATCTATAATTTATACAGTACCATAATTAGCCCATAATCCCAATCTTTAAATGGTCATAACTTTTGTTATTTGAGCGATTGAAATCATTTAAGTAATATTTTGAATGCTTTTCAAAGCTCTTTCCAATGATAGCGGAGTTTTTTCAGTTCCATGAGATTAGAATTTTTTTTTTTTTAAACGTACGTTTCTAAGAAATGATTTACTCCCACATTTTTTTTCTTAAACATTTAAATAACCCCTCTAAGATTTGACGGTTGAATCACAAGTCCCCGAACGTGAGCTGCACCCCTAAAAAGTGACCGTCCAATCGCCCCTGGTAGGCCTGCAGTAAAAGTCGAAATTTGTGAGGAAAAACAAACACCCCAAAAATGTCCAAAAATAAAACAAAAACTGCAAAGAAACGGTTCGAGTACCATCTTTTACTTGGCTTCACTGTTACCAATGCCAGCGGCGTACTCAGGTGGAATTACGTGTATGATTTGACCGAACAGCAAAAGTTAAAAAAAAAAAAAAGGAAGC
The DNA here is from genome assembly GCF_019802595.1 of Syngnathoides biaculeatus. NCBI lineage: Eukaryota > Metazoa > Chordata > Actinopteri > Syngnathiformes > Syngnathidae > Syngnathoides > Syngnathoides biaculeatus. The sequence continues at coordinate 22,215,173 of NC_084654.1, read as the reverse complement.
ACGCTATCATCACGCGCAAACTATAATCTTTATTTTGACTCCATGTGTGATTTATCTCAAATTCGATCACTTTACTTTGATATGGTCAGTTTGGCTAATTTGTCGGGTGCAGGCAACAGAGGCACAAAATCGCTCCAAAAACAGAACTAAACTCACCAATAACACGTCTCACCTCGTCTGCGACACGGTATGAAGGTTTTGAGCAGTTTGCTGGAGGAATGTTGTCCTCTCCGGAGCAAAGAGCAGCCCAGAGAGGCTGGAGGTGACATCTTGGAAGACAGCGGCATCCACACCGCCATCTTGTTTTGAAACAACTTTATGGACAAAGTGACCGTAACAAAACACTCGTTTATTATTTTTTGGGGACCGACAGAGGGAGACAATTCTGCCGTAAAAACCTCAAATAAATGAATTGAAAATGTAGAGAATCATAATTGGAATAATTCAGAGTAATATTGAATTGTATTTGAATAAAACCACAAGTAACCATTTTCATATTATGTACACACTACCAGTCAAAGGTTTTGTACTTTCAAGAGTTATGGAATTAGAAACTCTGTACAAACGTTTGACTAGTAGTGTACTTTTTTTTTTTTTAAACTCAGTAATAAGAATTAGTATTAATATTGAGGTTTGTTGTAAACCTGCAGATTGATGCTGAAAGGTGTGCTGCCATCCAAGCAGCGTCTTTTTCAAGCACGTCCCTGCCAGCTTCAGGAAGACAATACCATGCCTTGCGCATGTTACAATGGCGTATCTTTATAGTCCAAGAGTTGAAAATGTGTGACACATTATGAAGCACTACATACGAAAAGAGACCTCGGACTGTTGAGCAACTGAAGTTGTACATTAAGCAAGAATGGGAAAGAATCCCCTCTAAAAAGCTTCGACAATTACTGTCCTCAGTTCCCAAACGCTGGAGTGTTGTTAAAAGGAACATGTAACAAAAAATCCCGGTGTCGCAGTTTTTTTTTTTTTTTTTAATGTTACAACCCGAAAATTCAAAATGAGCGAATCGTCTTCTTCTCCTAATAATAAGTACAGAGCAGTTTTCTGTATTTAAGCAGCATACACGGCTGCGCATCCTCCTGTCGTGAAACATCAGCGCGGAAACGAGTGCAATTTCCCCTCCACGTCAATGAGCAGCAGACAAACATGGGAGGCTACAGGCTTGTTGCCATGACGACAGAGGAACCCCATCACCGCCACCGCGAGCAGAGGCACATTCTCTCTCTCTCTCTCTCTCTCTCCTCTCTCTCTCTCTCTCTCTCTCCGTCTGTCGGTACACACGCATCAGCATCCGCTTTCCATCCGCCGCCAAACGGGAGGTACGAGCGAGGCGCGTCGGGAACCCCTCCTGCCGGTCCGCATCGGGGGCGGTGAGCGTTTACATCCCTTTATCAACGGGTAACCTCTCCTACGCCGGTTAAAAAGATGGACGCCGTCGTGGGCGGTAGTCGTACTACATAGCTGCGTAGGCATGGTGAGCCACCCCCCCCCCCCCTCTTAAAAAAAAAAAAAAAAAAAAAACAACCTCCCATCCTTTTTACTGCTGAATGCATTAATCAAATGAGAGCCTGCGGCAATATTAAACGGGAGGCGATTATGCCTACAAGGAGGGTGAATTTGTTATGTTAGTCATACAGGAAGAAACCATGTAACAGCCATCCAGCTTGTTCCTCTTCTTCGTTGGTTTGCGTTCTAATCAGATGGATTATTATTATTATTATTTATTTTTTTTACCAGCTCCAAATGAGTGTACCCTCAGGGACGGCGCAGCTGCGAGCAGACGGCGACGACAGCGGCGGCGAAATGCAATCGGCCGCGGTGGCGCCGTCCTCCTTCATGCCGGCCCAGTCCGTCAAGATCCCGGGCAGGAAGCGGGGCAGGCCCCCCCTCCGCAGCGTGGCCAAGATGGATTTCGCCACCCGCTACGCCGACTCGCTGCCGCCGCTCAAGGTGCCGAAGAAGAGGGGGAGGAAGCCGGGATTCAAGGTCAGGACGGGGGAGGCGGGGGGTTTGCCGGGGGGGGGGGGTACCTTGAAGTTCTAATTTGTTCCCCGACCACGCTCATTGAAATGAATGGAATTGCCGTTAATCCGTTCTTGACCCCCGCCCCAGAAATCCCACTATAATTTGTCGTGAAGTTTTAAATGAAAAGCACGGGATTGTAAACGAGGATGTGTAATTTACTCCTGCACTACCACGGTCGTTTATTTTTGCAAATTCCAATACAGGCGTTAACTGCCATCGACGGACATAATCGTCAAATACGGTTTTCGACAAGTAGGCGTGGGTAACTGTCTGCTTGGGTTTCACAATGTAAACAACCTGAGCCATGGCAGGTATCATGTCCCAAAAAGCTCATTTTGTCTGCTTTTTGTTTGCTAACCGGTGTTTTTGTCGCGGGTTTGGCGCTTGTACAGTCATCGGTCGCATTCTGAACGGTCTTGAACGTAGCTCGACGTTCAGAAACTCAGTTTTGTCTCGCGCTAACAAAGCCCTCGACATGCTTGAATGGTTAGCGTGGATACTTGTGGTTTTGCCTGAATAGAAATGGTGGGGCAACGCACGTAGACAGGTTATATAACAATATGCGGATGATGTTATTACATGAGTAGTTATTACAATATCATAAAGTGCGGTTTACCGGAATGCCTGCTTCTTGTTCTCCTGCAGCTGAAAGCCAGGATGGTGATGACGCCGTTGGCCATCTCGCCGCCTAGCAGCACCCCCGAACCCGACATGAGCTCCATCCCCCAGGACGCCGCCACAGTCCCCCACTCGGCCACCCCGCAGGTGCTCACAGGTAAAACTCGTCAAATGCGGCTGTCAACCGGCACGATTAAAAATTTTAAAAACGCCTTGCTGGGAATTTTTGATTGTTGCCGCTCGCCGTGCTGCTTTTCAGTGTGCATCTACATCAACAAGCAGGCCAACACGGGCCCCAACCTGGACCGGAAGAAGATCCAGCAGCTGCCCGACCACTTCGGACCCGACCGGCCGTCGGTGGTGCTGCAGCAGGCCGTGCAGGGCTGCATCGACAGCGCCTTCCAGCAGAAGACCGTCTTCGCGCTGCTCACGCAGGGATACGGCGGAGAGAAGATATCTGGTAGCTTTTCGCTCATTCCGGTCTTCGCGTAGCTTTCGTCCGCAGCCGTCAGAAATCTGAGTGGATTTCGGTTCCACTCACAACACGACGTGGACTACCCACTGATCTTAATAATAATAATAAAAAAAAAAAAAAAAAAGACTTGCTAGCGCATACGTGCCAGTTGGCCGCCATCTTGGTACTCCCAAAACGTGTGGAGGACACGGTTTATAGGTTGGATTATGGTGGGGTTTTTCCTCAAAGTTTGGCATGTAGAATTAAAATTAGTTATGTGAGCTTGACATTTTTTTTCAGTTCTGGTAACATGAAGGATTTTTTATTCCATTTAGTAAGCCAGAAAAGGACAGACATAGAACACCGTGACTAGCAAGAAACCTTGCATATTACCAAGGGCCCGATTTCCGTGACATGCTAACTTTTCCCAAAATATGCTCTGAAGCATTATCATCATTTTTTGTCATAAAAACATTCAATTTTCAGTTAATCAATTAGATATATTTTTGGAAATATGGGAAAACGCATTGTTCATTTGCTGTCTCTGCGACGTCCTGTTTCAGACAGAAAATGTAAACTTGTTTCCTCGCATTTGAAAATCAAATTCAATTTGCAGAGTTCTGTATTATGAAATTCATCAAAAATTTCACAGAAAATGTGTTTTCTTGCTTATCCACTGATGAAGTTTGGGGAAAATATTGACATCGCTTTTTCACGACGAAAAACCGTCGGCCTATAAATGTGAAGCAAAGACTGAACGGTAAACAGCAACAACTGAAAACAAAACTTTGTTTGAGTGAATTAAGCTTATCAGAAAATTTAGAAAAATTTACAAACAAACTTTAACTGTGTCAAAGTAAATCTTTATATTTAATTTAATTAAATTTATTTGTATTAATCCAAACCCAGTGAAATGTTTTCTCACAGCCACAAAATTGACGACTATCAGGTCGGCATGGTTGTTTTGGGAGTATCAAGATGGCGGATGGCGACTTCAGCTTTGCTGGCCAATGAGCCATCCATCCATTTTTTTTTTTTCATTATTATTTTTTTTAGATCAGTGGGACGACCAGTAGCTTTATTTATTATCTACATTGGAGACCAGTTGTACAAGTGCGCCCTCTAGTGGTTTGAAAAACAATTACTCAAGAATTGGTCTACGGTCGTTTGTGCCGCTGTAGTACGAAAGGAAACAAGACATTATGACAAAATGTGCATTTAGGACTTAAAAACAAGTAGGAAAGTGCAAAGACTCGCCGAGTCAATAAGGCCCATAATGCTGATACAATTACACTGCCGAATTCATATTTTTCTGCATTTGACCGGCAGCCACGTTTGACGGCAAGCAGCACCTGCTGAGCCTGCCGGTGGTGAACAGCATCGACTACGTGCTGCGCTTCCTCAAGAAGCTTTGCCGCAGCCTGCACTGCGAGAACCTGTTCAGCGACCAGCCCGTCGGCCGCCGGGCCTCCTACCACTCCGACGGTAAAACGGCAGTCGCTCTCTCCGTCGCGGTTTCGCCGCGTTATTCAATTACAGACGTCGTTAACGTGTATCAGGAAAAAAAAGAAGGGGTCGCTACTTTGCGGATTTCGCCTATTGCGAGGGTGAGCCCGATAATGGAGGAATTCATATATTTCTCAAAACAAACGCGGTTTCCATCTCGCCACCAGGGGAGACGTCTCCGGCCGAGGAGTACCGCCACGGGCAGGCGGAGGGGAAGCGCCACCCCGCGGCGGACCACAGGGAGTCTGCGTTCGGCTCCATCAGCTCCACGTCGTACTCGTCTTCCCCAAAGTCCTCCTACGGTTTCCGCGCGTCGCAGCAGCTGCAGCAGCCGCCGAACGCGTCGGCCGCCGCCAGGCAGTCGCCGGGCAGCCCCAACGCCTTCACGGAAAGCAACAGGACAAGTGAGGCCATTGGGGGGGGGGGCACACTGTGGACTGTTCCCCAGTAAAATCATTTTTTAAAAGCATTTTTTTTTTTCAAGCACAGAAGGCAAATATATCGAAATGCAGCTGAACTGGTCGAGAAGTGATTCTTTCGCAAAGCACTAGAGGGAGCTGTAGCACATGTTGGGCATCGCTGATCTCATGAGCGCAATCCAAAATCAGGCCCCCTGCTGGCGCTAAACATTCCTGCATCGGTCGGACCTTCCTCAACCTGTTGTTGCCTGGCAGTCCTGCAAAATGACAAATGAATTTTGACAAAATCGCAAGCTATAGCACCATCTAGTGGAGCAGCTTGGTCACTGCATCTCACTTCTTCACCAGCGAGAACAATATTTCAAAATTAGGAAAAAAAAAAATCGAATCTCATTCTGCACCTGTTTCCGGACCTGCACCGTATAAATTATGAGCTCACTCACAGCAAAGTGTCGAGCGCGTGATCTCATAATTCCGAGCGTCTGTCCCGACAGGAGTCTACGCGGCACAGGAGTCCAAGGCCCCGTCTCCCGGCAAGGATCCGTCCACGTGGAGCGTGGACGACGTGGTGTGGTTCGTCAGGGACGCCGACGCCAACGCCCTCGGACCTCACGCCGACGTCTTCAGGAAACACGTGAGCCCCCCCCGGACCCTTGCGGGTTGTGTTCTTTATCCTCTGCGACGAGTTGAGACGCGTTTACCGTACAGATATCCGTGTACAGCAGCGTTGTTTTTCCTGATTAAAATACACATTATCATCATTTTGTTTTTTTTATTACGGCAACGCTGGAACGGATTAACGGCATTTCTATTTGTTTCAATGGTAAAAGATGATTTGATTTACTAAGGGAATTTGTTCAACGTGTATCTCAAGGCACCTCAGTATTTTTGGGGCTGTCAACTGTTAAAACGGGTCGAATTTGACCCAGATAGTACGTAAAGGTCGTATGTAGCCCCCGGGCTGTACTCGGCCCGCCCCTGAGCCACCTGATGTTACCCCCGCCCTCCCTCCTCACTTCCACCCCCCCTGCAGGAGATCGACGGTAACGCCCTGCTGCTGCTGAAAAGCGACATGATCATGAAGTACCTCGGGCTGAAGCTGGGGCCCGCCCTCAAACTCTGCTACCACATCGACAAGCTCAAGCAAAGCAAGTTCTAGGACGCTCGCCCCCGATTGGTCCGCTCACAGGAAGTAACTTTACGAAAAAGATCGGTCGATCGGTCGACTCGAGGCCGGAACAACGACTGGCCGTTGTTTTCTTTCTGAATACGGTAAAAGTCCCGGAAATTTATGCAACGACTGAGAACCATCCAGTCCGGAATTGCCGAGATTGAACTCGCGTTCAATTCTTTTTCACCATCTCGGATTTTTTTGGGTTCATAACTAGCCCGAAGACTCATTTGGGGCTTTCTGACATTTTGTTAGCCCTCCCTGACTAGAAAGTCACAAAAAAAAAATAATAATAATAACTACTTTTTGTTTTGTTTCTTTTTCATCTGAATGCCTTGCACAACGAATACAAGAAAATATGAATTTTCCTGAACAATTTGTCCAATTTGAAAACGCCTAAGCTTAATTGATTTGCTTTATAAAAAAAAAAAAAAAAACAACTGTGAGATCTCGGCTCTGGAATGAAACCAATATGATTCATTTTTTTGGTCTTTATTACATTTGTCCAAGTTCATAGGATACGGGGACACACACGATCGTCCGGCTCGTAGCTACCGGAAGGAGCAGCACAATCTCCATTGAATCGAAGCAAAAAGTACGACAATTTTTTACAGTTGAATTTTTTTACATTTTCGTTAGTTATGCCATTGTTATATGTATTTATTACTATTATTATTATTTTTTTTTTAGAAAGAGCAATACTAAACACTGCCATCATGTTAAAAAGCATCTTTCTTTTGGGAAAGATTTGAGATACAAGCGCAGGTCACAAAAAGAATATAAGTCGTTTGTCAAGGCAGCACTATTGTTATTTTCTTATTAAAATTAATTGTTTTTGTACAGATTTGAAGCCTTTTTGGCTCATCGTTCTGTTGCCCTTGAGCACAAACTTTTGTTTTTTCTGATGCTGCGCTCCATTTATTATAAATCCCTGCATTGAAAATCATTTTTAAGATTTTGTGATGCGAAGATTTTTTTTTTTCTTCCTGGGCAACATTTCCACTGAATTACTCCCTTGATGAAAACTTGATGTGAAAGTATTCTATAATCCCAAGGAATCATATTAATCTATATACTTGCAAATACATGTGAACAGTGTTTGAAAATGCACAAAGTGTCGGAAATGTTTTAAATATGTACTTGGATCAGTGTTGACGCATACGCGACGGACGCTTTGCGATTTGCGGGACAGCAAAGAACTATAAATAATGTGTAATAATCCTGTATGTGAGTATTAAATGGAGACGTGTCGGCTCCTCATTTTGTGTGCGTGTTTAAATGGAAAAAAAATAAAAAATTTCATGATTTTATTTTCAAGCGTATTTTCACATTTTTTTCATATTTTTTTGTTTTAGTCTAGTGTTTTATTTTTATTTTTTTTATTTTATTTTTCTATTGGATGTTGGGGAGGGGGTGTGGCCCCACCGCAGAAGGGCACCCGTGACGATAACCATAGAATAGAAATTGACGGCTTGGTACAGTGTGAGAACTGACTGAAATATATTAAATATATATGAATGTGTGATCTACTGTATATCAAATATGTATATCCTTGATGAAATATCACGCTACACATACAAAGTACGCTAACGTTTCTAGCGTAAAGTGACGAATGACAAACGGCTTGTCTTCCCAAAGGTGAGTACTTTAACTTCATATTTACTTCATGTTAGTGGTTACTCTGTATTTATTCTTAGGAGTAAATAGTTATAATTACAGCTCATAATTTTTCTTAAAATAAGATATATATACCTGGTAACTTTGATGATAACCATAGAATAGGAAGTGGAACCTACAAGAGTTTGTTTGTTCCAAATATTTGTATATTTCATCCCATATATCTAATATTTTTGCAGTTCTTTTTCCATTATTTGTTTTAAATCTGTTTTAGACTCGTGTTTTGTATTTTTTTATATCAATGTTCCATTTTCTTTATATATATATATTTTTTAAATCATCTACGTGTAAGTTTTATTCCAAAACCGTCTAATATTTAGTATTTTTATGCATATAAAAGGATTTTTCATATTTATCTCTGTATTTTCAAGTTGTCATAAAAACACTTCACATTTGCAAATATTTTTCGTCTTCATTTATTTTCATCCGACACAAAATATTTGTATTTTATGTGCCATTTGCATGTCCTCCCTGTGCCTGCGTGGGTTTTCTGCGGGCACCCCGCTTTCCTCACACATCTCAAAAATTGAAGACTGCAAATTGCCCGTAGGTGCCACTGGTTTGTCTCTATGTGCCCTGCGATTGGCTGGCAACCAGCTCAGGGTAAACCCCGCCTCCTGCCCGAAGATAGCTGGGATCGGCTCCAGCGCTCTCGCGACCCTTATGAGGATAAGCGGCTCAGAAAATGAATGAATGGATATTTGTATTTGACCTAATCTGGTAAAGCATTGGCCTCACAGTTCTAAGGACCCGGCCGGGTTCGATCCCAGCCCCGCGTGTCTGAAGTTTGCATGTTCTCCGGGCACTCCGGTTTCCTCCCACATCCCCAAAACACAAACACGCAACATTAACTGGCCACCCTAAATTGCCCGTAGGTGTGATTGTGGGTGCGGCTGTTTGCCTCCTTGTGACCTGCAATTGGCGAGCGATCAGTTCAGGGTGTACCCCACCTCCTGCCCGTTGACAGCTGGGATAGGCTTCAGCGCTCCCCCCGCGACCCTCATGAGGATAAGCGGCTAAGAAAATGGATGGATGGATGGATGGCTTTTTCGGACATTTTTGCCCCCCCCCCTCCAAAAAAAAAAAATCCAGTTTTACTTTTGTTACCCATTATTTGTATTTCCCATCGGTTTTAGACTCATATTTTGAAATATCCTTTTGAAACTGTAATTGCAATATTGTTACTTGTTTTTATAAAATCTTTTCCCATTTATTTTTTTTTAATTTACATTCAATCATTTTTTTATTTTTCGTTTCACATTCTGTATTTTAAAGTGAATTTTTTTCCCTCTAGATGTCTTGATGCCGGACAACGTGACGGTGCGTTCGCGTGCAGGCGGAGGCGCACGCTCGCGAGGCTTCGCGCTCCGATCCGAGCGCACGACGCTGTGATGCGTTCAGGCTCCTGCGGCGCATCCGACAAAACCACAGCCCTCGCGCGCCTCCCGATCGGGACTGGAACATCCAGGAGAAGAGCGTCGCGCCGTCGTCATCGGCAGCCGGCTCCTTGCGAGAGAAGCGTTGCGCACCTCCTTGGCGCCGCCGCCGCCACCTCCTCACTCCCTCCTCCTCCTCCTCCTCCTCCTCCTCCTCCTTCCTCCTCCTCCTCCTCTTCCTCCGTCTCCTCAGCCTCGCCGCCACCGGAGGGGAGTTTTTCCCTGTGTACTTTGCAGCGGGAGAAGAACAACACGATAGCAGTGCTACAAGGTAAGCCGCCCCGCTTTATTTTATTGCATTATGTTAGGAACAGACAACCCCCCCACCCCCCCCCATTTACAATTGCGCATTTTTGCTTCCTGCAGCCTCGTGATGATGTATGACAAATATGCGCAACCGCCCCCCCCCCACCACCACCACCACCTCCGCGCCCCCTCCCTTTATCACTGCGTCGTTTCCATCGGAATGCGGCAGCGTCTCGCTCGTCGTCGTCAATCACGAGCGAGTCCTGTTATTTTCGCGTTCCCTTGGGCCTGCGTGCATAGCGTGCACATCATCCTCACCAGCACCACCACCACCATCATCATCATCATCATCATCATCCTCCTCCACCATCCACGACCCCCCCCCCACCCCCAACGTCAAAACAGCCGCACAGTTGCGTGATGCGTTCGCTGCATCTTCTTGTCAAGTGTTTTGTCCTTCAAGGTCATCCATTGGTTGCCTCGTTGCGGTTTGCCGCGGGTTCCAAACAGCGGATTTACGGTCACCCGTTGTTTTGCGTTTTGGAAATATTTGCGGCGGGCGGGCCCCGTCGTCACGGCGCAGAGAAGCGGATTTCGTGCGTTCGTCGGTGTGGTTCCGGGGCTCCTGCCGGTCGGACCCACGCAATGTGGCCGTTTATGCTAATCCGAGGAAGGGGGTGGGGGTGGGACGGGGTAAATAAAAAGTTGCTGGACGCTTGCGGCTTGGCACGTTCGGGATCTGTGAATGGATCAGTGACGGCTCGTTGGCCGATCTAAAATCACATCCAGACCGGCCCATGTGTGAACATTCGGCCCACGAAGACAACCGGGCTAGTTTTGTCCAGATTCCGCCCCCATCCAGATTATTTTACGTTTTGTAGCTTTATCCGATAAGCTTTGACGTGTGCTAATTTCTCCCGATTTTCGGGTTCCGAACTCGCAACCAACCGATTTGAAATAACGAAGACGCTCAGTCAGTCTTTACAACCGAAACTCTGTGTAGTGGTGGAAGTTGATCTCTCCCGAGTCACGACTCTGAGGACTCTCTGACGTGAAACGTGACGTAGCCAATCCAAGACCGAGGAACAAGTTAGCGTTCGTAAATAAAAAAAAAAAACTAGCATGTCATTTTTTTTGCGGGGTATAAAAGTGACTTCCTCAGACGGCAAAAGTATTTTTTGGGGACATTGTGCCGGCGGACTTCTGGAACGCTCGGTAAAGCTCGCTGTGTACCCGATTTCGAAATCGGAAGAGAATGTTTTTTTGTGAAGAGGGAGCTAAGTCAATTTACCAGTCGATCTAGGTTCCTACCCTTACCTACGGGGACGAGATGTGACCGAAAGACCGAGATCCCGGACACAAGCGGCCAAAATGAGTTTCCTCCGCAGGGTGTCCGGGCTCTCCCTTAGTAATAGAGCGAGAAGCTCGGTCATCAGGGAGGGGCTCAGTGTCCAGCCGCTGCTCCTCCACATTGAGAGGAGCCAGATGAGGTGGCTGGGGGAATCTGATCCGGACACCTTCCCGGTGAGATGTTCCGGTCACGTCCCACCGGAAAGAGACCCCGGGGATGACCCAAGACTTAGGAACGCCTCGGGATCCCTCCGGAAGAGCTGAAAGAAGTGGCTGGGGAAAGGGAAGTCTGGGTATCCCTCCTGAAGTTACTTCCCCTGTGACCTGACCCGGAGAAGCGGTAGAAAATGGATTGATGGATTTGGAAATCCTTAAGCGTGTACTAGTATTATATTAACGTAGTATTGTAGTAAAGTCTGAGACTGGATATTCATATTTTCCGGATTCTGACTCTCTGGATATCAAATTCAAGTAAAGTCGGATGCTAACACCCGGCACATTCTTCCGCCGCGTATCGATGACGTGTCGTCGGCCGTTCTACCTCACATAGACGGAACCGTGTTTGATCCAACGACCTTCGATAGTGCGACGCCATAACTTAGCCTAGCATAACTTATCTGGTCCTCGCTGCCGCGCTCGGTAACATCCATCGATGAAGCGGCTGAGTGACAGCGAGGATCCGGGTCAGTGCCACAGCCTGGCACAAACAAGCTTGAGGCCCGAAATAGAAACATGAGCACCGGGGGGGGGGGGACAATTCCACACTTTCACCCTCCCACCGCCCCGAACATAAAAACAAAAAACAGGATGCTGCTTGAATTCTCATTCACCTTCTACTAAACATGTTTGGGTGCACAATATAGCTCTTAACAAAGTGCTAAATGAAATATGATTTCACGCTGGTGTCGTTTTGTCGGATCTCAGTGTGGTGTTTAGCTCACAACATCCTGCTGAACAGGTTGGGAACGTGTGTAGAACTAAATGGAACAGTCCTAAAATGGTTTACTTCCGACCTGTCCTGAAGGGAAGAAGTTATTTCCTCACAATTGGAACTTTTCAATCTGATCGAACGGCGCCGACATGTGGGATCCCTCAAGGGTCCGTTCTTGGTCCACTTCTATTCAGACTGATCCCGTGGAATCAATCACATTGTTTAGAACTTTAATGTTGATCATCACACACACACAGTTACAGATAATCCATTCATCAATTTGATTTGCTGCTTATCCTCACAAGGGTCACGGGGCGTGCCGGAACCTATCTCAGCTGTCAACGGGCAGGAGGTGGGGTACACCCTGAACTGGTCGCCAGCCAATCGCAGGGCACATGGAGACAAACAGCCGCACTCGCAATCACACCTTGGGGCAATTTAGAGTGTCCAATTAATGTTGGGTGTTTTTTGGGATGTGGGAGGAAACCGGAGTCTTCTTTTTCTTTCGGCTTGTCCCGTTAGGGGTCGCCACAGCGTGTCATCTTTATCAATCTAAGCTTATCTCGTGCTAAAAATAGGATTAAAACTGCAAAGCATTATTTTGGAATCAACTTCGTTTAGATAATTGCTAGCTCGATTTTTTTTTTTTTTTTTTTTTTTTTTTCTCCGCAAAAAGCCGGTCCCACAGGAGTTCGTACGACATCCGAGGCTTCACCGAACGCAACGTGGCACCGAATTTGATTTTCGTTCCCACGCAGCAGCAGCCATGGGAAAGCAGAACAGCAAGCTGACACCCGAGGTGATGGAGGACCTGGTGAAGAACACGGAGTTCAACGAGCACGAGCTGAAGCAGTGGTACAAGGGCTTCCTCAAAGACTGCCCCACGGGAAGACTCAACCTGGAGGAGTTCCAGCAGCTCTACGTCAAGGTGGGTCCGTCGGCACGTCCGCGTTCCTCCGGATCGCGGTGGTTCTCGAATCCGGGGGTCTCGCTCTCTCAAAGATGACAACGTCGTCCTTTACAAAAACCTGAATCCGTCCCATTTGTCGCCGCAGTTCTTCCCGTACGGCGACGCCTCCAAGTTTGCGCAGCACGCCTTCCGCACCTTCGACAAGAACGGCGACGGCACCATCGACTTCCGAGAGTTCATCTGCGCGCTGTCCATCACGTCGCGCGGCAGCTTCGAGCAGAAGCTCAACTGGGCCTTCAACATGTACGACCTGGACGGCGACGGCAAGATCACCAGGGTGGAGATGCTGGAGATCATCGAGGTCGGTGGTGCTCTCATTTGCTCTTAGTAGTCCCGCGAAATGCTTCCTGTCAAATTAAATGAAAAACCAAACCCGACAGCGCTCGACGTAAAATCCGCGCAACGTATTGGCATGCTAACGGTTAGCAACGAAAGTTACAGTTGTAGAAGCAATGCGTATTTAAACACAAATGGTGTACAGTGATGCCTCGGTTCTGGACCACAATCCGTTCGAGAAGTGATTCGTTCGAAAACCGAATCGATGATTCCCATTGCAACGAATGGAAAAACAAATAATGCGTTCCAAGCCTAAAAAAGTTGGCTTTTAAAAGCTTTTTTTTTTTAGCTTTTCCTGATAATAAACTGCATAGTAGGAATACATGTATAGTTTAAATACTTTATATAATAAAGTAATTTAAGAAATATATTTACTTTTTGCTTAAAATGTATGCTTTAGTGGTAGAGTAGGGTGGCCTGGGAGCGCATTGCCGTATCCGTAGCGACTCGGCTCCCAGCCTTGTAAACTTTTTTTATTAACAAAAGTGCAGAATAACTTTAAACGAGCAATTTGAATTCTTTGGAGCCGTGATTGGGGGTTAATGCGGTAGTTCTCGATAAGAAGAAAAACAAATGTCACTACCGGGACACGTCTGTGTACAGAGGGTGCGTTGTACACAATAACAAAAGTGCGCTAGGCTAGTTGCGCCAGCGCACTCACTTCACAACAAAGCCCGTCGTGGGTCGGCTGGTCTGGCCGCGCGCAATGTCATTTCCTGGGTTTTGTCGGGGGCGTCCGAGTACCGATTTTCGTTTGAAAACAGAAGCAAAAAAAGAAAAAATCTCAAAATTTTCATTCGAAATACCGATTTGTTTGAAAACGGGGACGTTCGAAAACCGAGGCTTTACTGTAATTGGTGCAGCAATCACAGGCATATTTTCTTTATCCTCTGTGAAAAACGATTCCCATTATAGCAATTTAGTACGTAGTACAGTAGAAGAACTCTATTCTTCTTCTTTTGAATGCATGACCAACTGTATTACGCACCACCGCCCCCTTGTGGCCAAGGCAGGCACACCACAAGTAGGCAGCATTAGATCATGACGTACAAACCGTTTACTCTATTTCACGATGTTATTACGCTGGGTTTTGATCAAGTAAAATGTTAAGCGCGAGCCACAAAATTGGGGTTTTATTTTGGGGGGGGGGGGATTGCAACGGATTAACTCCATTTTCATTAATTTCAGTGAGGAAAAAATGGTTTGCGATGAGTCTTTTGAGTTCACAGCGTGGCCACGGAACAAATGAAACTCGTACGTGGAGCCACTAAAGCACAAAGAAAAATGGACCAGGATCAAATCTAAGATTCAGGTTCGGTTCTTGTCTGTTTGCTGTGTCTCAAGAAGCTCTCTAACTTCCCCTTCCTTCAAAGTGTATGTAGTTTAAAAACGGTGTGACATGGAAGACGCGTCATTTGCAAAATATAAACAAGAACAGAAAAACTGCAGCGAGGGGTGTGGCGCATCCTGCGGTCCCCCCCGGATTGAGGTGGGGGATCGTCAAGCGAGAGTCCGACTGGGTGGGCGTCGGACGGCGGGACTGCAGTTGTATTGAATTACGGCATAACGGCGCGGCCATCTTGTCGCAAGCACAGGGGAGTCGCACGGCACGCTCGAGCGTTTGTCCCTTTCGAGCGGGCTTCTTGCGGCCCTTTTCGGAAAACGTCTTGGAGGTAGTGGAAGCATTTTTTTTTTTTTTTTCCGCTGCTTTTGTCGAAATACTCCAAGGATCAATAATTATACAACAGTCGGCACGCTCTCCTTTTAAAGGCTCCTTAACGGGGCTTTTTGCTCTCCGGGGCTGTCACGATTGAATCTTTTTTAGAATTGATTATCCGATAGATATTTTATCGAGTAATTTGTTTCTGAGGACCGGATTTCTATCTTTCAACTGCAGATGTTTGTAGTGAGTGTGTGGAATCAACTGTACAGAATTTGAGACAAGAAACTTAGCCTTTGCTAAACGGTTAGCATCCGTGATTAGCATTTTAAGATTCTTTAAGATTCGGCTAACTTATCAATCATGTTATATGTGCAATACACATATAATATTGTCTTAAAATCAGTTGCAGGCGGTCTTCTTTCATTTTTGGCAAAGTTTGTCAGTGGGACGACATTTTGTCCGTCTCCTATTAATGTCCGCGTGAAACACTGGCGCAAACATAGTTCCAGATGGAAGTGGTTTTCGTGTTTTTTTTTCTTTCTTTGTGTTAATGAACAGCTTGAATATTCTTTAAAAAAAAAAAAAAAGACATCCGGCACTATGGGCAGAGTATGTTAAAGGTCCACTGTCATGAAAAAATGGCAGCCAGTATCGACCCATCTGTTTTTTTCACCACAAAACATAATTTTGACGTATATGGCTTTTTGTCACTCCTGCCATGAAAATCCTCTCGAGGGATTTGTTTTCAAGAAGAAGCAGGAAGTGACATACAGGGCAGTAGCGCACTCAAGCGGTCTCGTCTGTTTATACTAGTTCTACCTGCTGGAAGGTAGCTCGTTGTTCCTTCGTGTTAGCCAAACTGGCGGCTCGTTGTACCGCTGGATAATGCTCGAACGCTCGGGAGGATGGATTCGCTCTTCATACTTTTCCAAAAGAACCGGTTCGTCGCGAAAAATGGATCGCATGGGTGAAAAGAACGAGACCTTCGTGGGTTCCCAATGAAAGGTAAGTGTGTATACAGCTACTAAAAAAAAAAAAAAAAAAAAAAATAGCCGGGGTGGGGGACGTAATCCTTTCAGAACGTAACAAAAGTTATGCGCACGTAAGTCAGGGGTGCTAAATGCGTCGATGTGCCCGTCGGCGCCGTGTCCACCGACCAGGGTGGCTCATTTACGCCGTGCGGAGGTGGATCGGACGGGGAGGTGCTTTGGCCGTGATCCGCATATCATCTAAATATGTCTCGAGACGATTGGCTAATATCGGCGCGGTCACTTCACTCGGTTGTGAGATGTTCTCTTCTTCGAAAAGAGCTTTCGTGTCAGAAGGGGCGTGTTCGTCTCCAATAGTAGGTGTGTGACATCACGGACAGAAGATGCAGCCAATATGGCGACCACTTTAATGCCGAATGAGACTTCTGCAACTTTGCGCATGGATGACGCGCTCGTCGCTCAAATTTATTTTTTTCGTACAGAGATTGAAGTGAATAATGTTATATGTATTTTTCATTTCAATATCTATATATTTAGAATGTTTACAGGCATGACATTTGGGCTTTAAATTAGCGCTTTCCAGCTAAAAAAAAAAAAAGAGGCCAATATTTAGTTAATGGTCTCTCGAGGCACCGCTGCATTCGCATCCAAAAATTCTATTTCTGAATGGGGAAGGCTTGCGTTATGACGTCGAATTCCCCGACTCGCCCTTTCCCGCAGGCCATCTACAAAATGGTGGGCACGGTGATCATGATGAAGATGAACGAGGACGGCCTGACACCGGCGCAGCGAGTGGACAAAATCTTCAGCAAAATGGATAAGAACAACGACGACCAGATCTCGCTGGAGGAGTTCAAGGAGGCGGCCAAGAGCGACCCGTCCATCGTGCTGCTTTTGCAGTGTGACATGCAGAAGTGAAGCCCCCCCCCCCCCATCCCCACAAATGCCACCTCTGCTCGCTCCCCACCCCCACCCTGCCTGCATCCACACACACACACACACACACACACACATTGGACTCCTGTTTAAATGTCTCATTCCACAGGGGTAGAAAAAAAAAACAAACAAACAAAAAAAGCTTGGACTCTTTTTCAATGGACTCGCTTCTTGTGGTCGTATGCATGAGAAATATGTCAAATACGCGGAATCATTTTTGAACATAGCGACAAGTTAATGCTTACATTTCTATTTCCCGACGTGTCGTCAGTGCGCCGTCAACCCCCGCGCAACGACACGCTCAGCGAAGTCCAAACTTTTGCGACACGTCCGACGGGGCCGCCGCCATATTCTTATTTGGGGAGCGCGTCGGCGGCACGCGGCCCGGGTTGGAGCGTTTTGACGTCGGTGTCGACTTCGCCGTTTTTAGGTCGACTCGTGCGACACGTGACGGTGCAAATTGTAAATTCCCACGATTTAAAGGGGAAATCCAATGGTTTGCATTAACAATGTATCCAATAGGTCATGTAATATGTACACTATCGTGACAATGTGATGTTAAATCTTCTCTCATTTAATCGTATTTTGAGAAGATTTTTATCGAGATTTGTGAATTTTCAGGGCCGCCGCCATTTTCACGAGTCACATGACCTACGTGCGCGGATGTGACGTGTTGCGTGCCGCAACAAAGGCTCGATTACGTGGGACACCATTATGCCCAGCGCTGATTTCTCGGATTTATCCTCATCTGGTGGAGAAATAGCAGTAACGGTTGATCGGGAAGACGGAGGAATACTTCTGTACAGAGCGGCGGAGCCGTGAGCTCGCGACTCCGCCACACGGCGGAGCGAGCTCGTCAGACTCCGTGTCATTCCGCCCGAATAACCATCTGAATATTCAACATTGTTTACAGCCAAGCGTTTGGCGGCATTATTTA